>NW_019257512.1:0-3637 GCF_002742605.1 Olea europaea var. sylvestris
CCTTAAAAACCCATTTGCAATCGACGAACGATTTGTTCTTAGGCCTAGGTACTAGTTCCCAAGTCTGATTTTTTTCTAAAGAACTCATCTCTTCTCTCATCGCTTTAAGCCACTTTTTAGATTGATCACTACCTATCGCCTCTTCAACGGTTTTTGGCTCTTTATCAACTAATTCTTCATAACTAGCATGGCGAAAGCTAATTTAGATTCAAAACCAAACCTTCTAGATTCTCTCGTCTATCTCATCTCTCTATCCCTAGCTAGAGTATAATTAGTTAAGGGATTTTCTTCCTCAGGGTGTTCTTCTATCACTATTTTGTTATCGTTCTCCACTTCAGGTTCCTGAACCTGAATTTCCACCTCATTAGGAGTAGTAGGGGTAGGTGTACTAAGTTTTCCTAACTCCACCTTAAACCGATCTCTCTCCTCACCTGGTTCAGCTTTACTTACAGGTTCGATTTCTCCTTTAATACACTGCATCTCATTCTCGTTAAATGTGACATCCTTACTCACGATGATCTTAACCCCCTTTTGACTTCTATCCCATAATCTGTATCCCTTAACACCCTCAGGATACCCTAGAAAGACACACTTTCTAACTCTAGGTTCCAACTTTTCCTTGCTCTGATGAGAAAAGATGGCACAGCTAAAAGTTCTAAGCATAAAATAATCACTCAATTTATCCGACCATCTCTCATGCGGAGTGTCACCATTCAATGCAGCAAATGGAGTCAAATTAATCAAATAACAAGCAGTTATAATAGCCTCACCCCAAAAGGAATTGGGGACACCAAAACTTAACATCATGCAATGCACTTTATCAAGCATGGTTCTATTCATCCCTTCGGCTACCCCATTTTGTTGGGAAGTGTAAGGAACAGTCTAATGTCTAGTTATGCTATTTTCTTTACACATACTCTCAAATTTTGTGTTGGAAAACTCTAGGCCGTTATCTGTCCTTAAAAATTTGATTTTCTTGCCAGTTTGGTTTTCCACTTGTCTGTTTCAATTATTGAAATTATGAAAAGTCTCATATTTATCTTTCAATAGATAGAACCACACTTTCCTAGTATACTCATCGATAATAGACAAAAAATACCTATTCCCACCCGATGTAGGATTACTAGCAGGACTACACAGATTCGAATGCACATATTCATTCCTGCCTTTAGCTTTATGAACATTCATGGAGAATGAAGTTTTATGATGCTTACCAAGCACACAGTAATCACAAAATGATAAATCTAACACACAGTCATTACCAATTGCACACTTTTCAATAAATAGCTTAAGTCCCTTAATGTCTATGTGTGCAAGTCTATTATGCCATGTGTGTGTGATCAATCTTGGCAAAAGAGATAGAGGAGTTCAAACCTCTAATTACTTCCCCAGTAGTGATATATATGTCATTTTTCTTAGTTCCCTTAATGGAAACTAAAGCACCCTTAATCATTTTTAGCATACTATTTCCAATTTCACCAGTGAAGTCATCATTTCCTAGTCTCTCTACTAAAATCAAATTCCTAGACAATTCAGGAATATATCTAACATCTTTTAACGTGTACACAAAACCCTTGTCAAATTTTACGTTTATGTCACCAATTCCAACAATAGTATAGGCAAAGTTATCGCACAGCACAATATGCCAAACATTAGATTCATGCAAGTTATAAAACCAATTCTTTTTAGGCGTCACATGAAATGATGCATCAGAATCAAGTATCCACTCATGCATGGGGAAATTAGCAGTTTGATTCAATTCAACAGTGTATGCAACTGTACTTGTAAGCATATAGACCTCACCGTTATCTATCTTAGATGTAGAGGATAACACATTTACCTCATTTATCTCCTTAATCTTTAACTTACCCTTTTCTTTATGGCAATTTTTTATAAAATTCCCTGTGTTTCCACAGCCATAGCATTTTCTAGCCTTTGTCCTAGATTTTGATCTAAACCTACCCTTGCCCTTCTTTTTCCATCCATTACCACTTGACTCGCCACCACTTTGATATCCATCATGACTATTTTGCCTAAATTGAGTTCTACCTCGCATCATATGTAATTCACCGCTCCTCTTATCGTGTTTTTCAGCCCTAATTTCCATCTCTTTACCCCTAAGGGAGTCTATGACAATTTTAGGTGTTAACTTATCTCTACCATACTTAATGGTATTCTTAACTTCCTTATAAGAATCAAGGATCGCATTGAGCAAANATAATTGCACCATGAATGACGCTATGATTAACATTATGTTAGATAAGATTTCTCTTGGTTCTTTGTTGTTGAATGGTGAATTTTCGGTGTTGTACACACATATTGAACCTGATAGTAAAGGATAGTTTGGATATCTATAGCTCGAGTGTTGAGAGAATTTGTGATAGTATTTCATATTGGTCAGCAGCACCAAAAAGAGTTGAAACATTTGAGACAGTTGCACAACCAACGAAAATCCCTTGTGAAAAAAAGTTAGCACTGGATTACGAGAGTCGATGGGACTCCACGTATCTAATGATTCATACTACGTTACTTTACAAAGAACTTTTTCCTCGTATATGGCAAAGAGAATTTCAATACAGAAGTGTACCCAATGAGAGTGATTGGAACTTGGCTACGGAGATTTGTGATAAGTTGGAGATATTTTATGAAGTGGCTGGATTATTTTTAGGTACAAAATATCCTACTACCAATTTGTACTTTCCAAATATTGTGACATAAAGTTGGCAATACGTGATTGGAGCACATCATCTTGTGATGAAGTCAAATGGATGACGCTAAGCATGAAGGAAAAGTTTGACAAATATTGTAGTGGCATGTATGGAATTCTAGCTGTTGCAATTATATTAGATCTAAGATACAAGATGAAACTAGTTGAATACTATTTCCATTTGATCTTTGGATATGAACCGCAAGAAGAGGTTGAAGAGGCTAGAGCATTTTGTCATAAGTTGCTCGAACAATACAAGAGTCAACATCATTCGACAGAAAATACATTTCACTCTTAACTTTACAATCAGAATTGTCTACTACTGTTGGAAAACATTCTTGCATTGCTGGTTTTGATACATTTTGTAGCCTTTATATTACTGTTGGTCATGTAAAAACAGAGTTTGATGTTTTTCTAGATGAGCCAGTATTGTCAAGGATGGATGGTTTTCATTTATTGACATGGTGAAAAGCAAATTCAACAAAGTATCCGACTTTATAGAAGGTTGCAAAAGATTTATTAGTGATTACGCCCAAAGTATAACGCGGCAATTATAGTATAGCTTTGAGGTGTCGTATCCACAGGAAGATGGGAAAATAGTTCAAAGGTTCAAAAGCTAGGGTTTATTCGCTATGAATTTGTATGAAAATAGTGTACCAATTTGAAATGTGTTTTAAATATCAAAATGTAAGAGAGCGAAGCACCGAAAGTCCCTCAATTGGTTTGGCCTAATCAATGTAAGTCACTTATGTGTTTTACCCAATTAAAGATTTCTGATTCATAATGCGTTGATTGGAAGATATGGCATACAAAATCCCTTTGATTCGACAATAGTTCTAAGATTAAGATTTCCAACATTATACACATCATTTTAATCTATTGAAATCAAATCCAAAAACAATCATATACAATATGCATAAAATTGTAAAG
>NW_019257512.1:9905-12356 GCF_002742605.1 Olea europaea var. sylvestris
CAGTGTTCCTCATAAAGTCCTATCATTTCAGCATAAGTGGCACACTCCTGTGCTAGGTGATCACTCCCTCCACACATAAAACAAAGCTCTAAAGACTCAACACGGGAAACAGATCGAGTGGTTTTTAAACCCTTAGCACGCAGGTTTTCAAGTTCTCTAGTAAGGATTTCTACCTTTGCTCTAAGGTTATTTTAAAGAGATGATATTGATCTCCAATGATAACCCAAGCTCAGTTTATACCCACTTCCAACACCACAAAGCTGACAACTACTAACCCAAGACAATACCAAGTTCACTTCTGATTGCTAATGCGATATATCACTTAGGAGACCATAAACGAGCAAATCTTATAAAATATCACTACTAAGATGATAGACAAAAAGAGGTAAAGAGGATGGAAGAAGAAGACACGTGAATCGGTCAAGAAGAGGAGGCAGCGGCGGGTTTTCTCAAAATGAGAGAAAGAGTCCAATTTATCTTGCAATCAATTGACCCAAATAAGGTAAGTATAGGTAGGTTAAACAATGTAGAGGCCCAAGAGATAATTAAATAGGCTTACAAGATATTCTCTCAATTAATGGCCATCCAAAGAAATGTATCGAGCCACGAGCAACACTAAATTATTTAGGTTGTTTCAAATGGCCCAATTAACCTTCGGGTTGTATCGTCTTGAATGTGGTGTTGGATTCTCGATCAATCATTTGGCTAAGCCAACTAAAAAATTAAATCGAGTAACATCATAGCCTGAGGGAGGTCATTTGACAACAAATTGCCTAACAACCTCTACCTTGGTGTCAAAGAAACTGCAGAAAGAAACGTCTTCCATTAGTGACAACTCTAATAGAAAATCGATAAAATTGGGAAATCATTTACCTGTACCAATTTTTAGAAGATCCTTGCAACTTCTAAACTTTACCAGTGGTTGCACTTTTATGCTCATATCTGAAAGATTGTATTGTGTGTGAACCTTTTCAAGTCTTACCACCTTTTGAGATACTATATCTCTAATAAAGTGTAGTCTAACATCAATGTGTTTAGTGCGTTCGTGAAAAACTGGGTTTTTACATAAATGTATAGACGACTGACTATTAGAATGCACAACCACATACTCATTCAAGACGCATTATTTACGAAGTAAACCTCTAAGACATAGAGCCTCTTTAATTGCTTTTGTAGTAGCAATATACTCAGATTCAGTAGTGGATAGTGCAACAATGTGTTGTAATTGTGATATTCAACTAACACATGAATTTGATAAGGTAAACACGTAAGAGGAAGTTGAATTCCTACCATCCCTATCTCCCGCATAATTAGCATCTACAAAACCCTTCAATTTTACACCTTCTTTATTAGCACTAAACTTTAAACCTACATCACCCGTACCCTACAAGTATCATAATAACAACTTTAATGCTTCCCAATATTCAGGACCCGGATTAGCCATGTACCTACTAAGAGTACTAACAGTAAAATTTAAATTCGATCTAGTGCAAACCATCAAATACATTATGGAACCAATCACATTAGAATATGGGACTCTGTTCATGTATTCTATTTCACATTCTTTTCAAGAAGATTGTTCTTTAGATAAAACAAAATGGCTAGTAAGGGGTAACGTGACATGTTTGCAATCACTCATATTAAATTTCTTCAACACTTTGGATATAT
This sequence comes from Olea europaea var. sylvestris, assembly GCF_002742605.1. Lineage (NCBI taxonomy): Eukaryota > Viridiplantae > Streptophyta > Magnoliopsida > Lamiales > Oleaceae > Olea > Olea europaea. The sequence goes on from NW_019257512.1 coordinate 11,574, forward strand.
ATAACGACTGATGCAAGAACAAGATGGAATTTGACATATCTCTTTCTATTTCCATGCCTAGAATTCTCTTAGCCTTACCTAGGTCTTTCATGTGAAATTCACTGCTTAGTTTTGCTTTTATATTGTTTATCCACTTAGAAGAAGAACCAATCAAAAGCATATGTCACATAGAGCAACAAAAATAGATAACTATTATCAGTCTTGTTATGTTGAAAATATAGACAGTGATCATATTTACTTCTTTAGAATCCTATAGTGAGTACAAAAGAATCAAACCTCTTGTACTACTATCTAGGTGACTGTTTTAAGCCATACAGGGACCTTTCCAGAAAACACACGTAATCAGGTTTTGACTTGTCCTTAAAACCTTTTGGTTGATTCATGAAGATTTGTTCGTCAAGCTCACCATGTAGGAAAGTAATTTCTACATCAAGTTGTTCAAGTTCCCAGTCAAAATACACAACCAAGGCAAGCATGACCCTAATAGTGGTATACTTAATAACTGGTAAAAAATCTCATTATAATCAACAACCTCCTTCTGTGTGTAACCCTTAGCCACTAACCTAACTTTAAACCTTAAGGGTTCCGAACTACTAGTACCTTCCTTAACCTTAAAAACCCATTTGCAATCGACGAACGATTTGTTCTTAGGCCTAGGTACTAGTTCCCAAGTCTGATTTTTTTTTAAAGAACTCATCTCTTCTTTCATCGCTTTAAGCCACTTTTTAGATTGATCACTACCTATCGCCTCTTCAACGGTTTTTGGCTCTTTATCAACTAATT
>NW_019257512.1:12850-16836 GCF_002742605.1 Olea europaea var. sylvestris
ATTGACAAGTGAATGGGATGGGGTTGCTGGAATTATGATAGGATCAAGTACATCATTTGAGAAAAGTGTACCATTAGATAAAATCATGTTCAACATCGATCCCTATTAGTAGGGTTGGGCAAATCTCCCGAACCAAACCGACCAAACCGAACCCGAACCCGAACCCGAACCCGAACCCGAACTGAACCGAACCGACGGTTCTTGTCAAATTAAATACGCGAACGAGTATCTGAATTGAGAATTGATGGGTACGGTTCGGTTCTCGATTTTAGACCAAGAACCGAAGAACCGAATCTTTCCAATTTTTTTTTTATATTTAGTAAATCAAATTATGTTAATTTTTTCTAAACAAATTAACAATTTCTAAATCAAAATTTTTGGCCCAATTACCCATTTTATTGTTTTATTTCTTAGCCCAACAAGATCCAATTCACAAAATAACCGTAAACGCCTACACTAAAGTGCATAACGTTGTCTCGACTCTCGCACTCACTTTCGTAGCCTCGTTAACATTCCAAAACCTATACAATCATCAACCGACGCCATGACCTCCGATCAAAGCTGTGACCTTCGCCGACCGAAGCTTTGACCGTAGCAATCGTTTGAATAAGGTAGTCTACTAGTCTCTGATATTCCTTTGAATATATCATTAGTTGTATTTATATAATATTGTTATAAATGTTAAAAAAATTTAAACATAGTATAGAACCGAATGGAACCAAACTGAACCGAAAGGAACCGAACCCGAACGGTTCCATAATTATATTTGGACCCGACGATTCCATTTACTAAATACCCAAAAATTTTGGTTCGGTTTAGTTCTAAAGAGAACCGAACCGAACCGAACCGAACCGACCCGCTCCCACCCCTACCTATTACTACAATATGGAATTAGGAATTATATTTCATGACCATTCCATTCCAATTTCATCGGTAAAAGTTACTTCTAAATTGTAAATGAAGTTGCTAATTCAATTGAACCATTGTACCAAGTTGACTCTTATTTGCATAGTTTTGTTGAGGAAGAATTTCCCTAAGAGTGAACATGAATATTCCTATGAAGGGCATCGTAATCTATATGATTTTTTAGGTACAGTGGTGATAGCTCTTGAGGATAATATGGTTATTCCCGAGATAGTTTCTACTCATTATAATCTCACTATTATGCACAGAATTCACGAGGTAGTTCAAGACAATGAGGGAGAAAGTTCATTTACAAACCAAGCCAATTAGAGGCATGAATGGGGTGGAAATTACTAGGCTGGACTAAGTACATGGTCTTCTAATTGTTTGGGTATAGTTCTCAATGATGAAGATTTTCATGTCAATCAACTGTTTGTCACGAAGAGAAATTTGCAGGAAGTTGTACACCGGATTGTAATGAAACGTAACTTCAAGTTTAAAGTGAAGAAATTAAACAAATTTACATACACAATTATTTGTGTGGACATCAGTTACAATCGACATTTGTGAATGATGAAGATGGACACAAATGAGTTCTTTGTAGTTTGCAAGTATGTACGAGAACATACTTGTGAAGTGGATATTTGTTAAAATGATCACAGGCAAGCATGATCATTGTTTATTAGGTGATCACATATTCAAGGACACACAGACTATTTATAGACATGCAGAGATCATCAACAATGTCCCTCGAGAGTATAGGGTAATTATAAGCTACCAGAAAGCTTGAAAGGCAAAAGAATGTGCATTGCAAGATTTAACGAATTCGGCCAGTAAGAGTTATGCTAAATTGGCCAAGTATTGTCATAACATGATGAGAAGTAATCCTGACTTCTCAATTTTTATTGAGATCAATGGCGAGAATTCCTCCAAGTATTTTTTACTACTCTTGGACAATGCATTCAAGGATTTCGAAATGTGAAACGACTTCTAATTCTAGTCGATGATACAATCCTAAAAGCTAGATACGAAGGAAATTTGATTATTGCTCCATGTCAATTTGCCAACATCCAAATTTACCCTCTTATATTGGCATAGTCAATGGCAAGAATGATCCAGTGACGTGTTGGTTCTTTACAAAGCCGAGAAAAGTAATTGGGGACGCCAAGAACAATGCCTTTGTAACTGACCAAGACAGCCAATAATAAATAGTATCATCGAAGTTTTTCTTGATGCACATCATGATTATTGTATGTACCATATACAAGGTAATTTGAAGTCTAAGTTCTAGGGAAGTGGCATCGTTACATTGTTTAGGAGAGCTGTAGAGGCCTATATTTTCGAATAGTTTAATAAGCTCATGGTAGAAATAGAAAATAAACCTCATGATATTTGGGAATATTCGACAATGAAGATTGGAATTGAACATAGGGTACGATCACATTTTCTAGGATGTCGGTACAACATGAAGATGTCGAAAAATGTGGAGTCGCTCAATAAATTATTGAAAAATTATATTGAGTCATCAATTCTCACAATGATTAAGTACATTTATAACAAACTACAATAATGGTTTTATGACTAACTTGCGGAATCAATTATGTGCACAAGTGTGCTAAACCTAGCTCAGGAAGATAAACTATTCAAGAATCTAAACTTATCGAGAAAGGTAAGTGGAATCACTAATCAATTCCACTTCTCTGTGAGATACGAACATAATATCGGATACATCGTAAAATTAAATGATAATACTTACATGTGTTTCAGTTGGAATGTTTTTCATGTACGCATGCAGTCGTAGTAGCTATTTATAGAGGATTTCTACCACATAGCTTATACACTCAGTATTACATGAAAGATTATTGGAGAGTAGGGTATGTCAAAACTATATTTCGTCTATCAAATAAAGTCGAGTAGGAAGTTTCAGATTACATTCTGCCACTTAATAATTTGTTGTCATCCGAAGTTAGACCACATACTTCTGTATCTAGACGTACGTCTAAAATACCATCAGCCGTAGAGTTTTCCTGACCGCGTAAATGCGGAAGATGTGACGTAATAGGGTATACTCACCAATTTTGTAAAGTCAAATCACTACATAATAATTCGATGGTTATGTAATTTCTATTTAAATCACCTGTAATCTCTATTTAAAGTATTTTGTTGTTTATAAATTTCAAAAATTATATTACTTTATTTATTTTGTTAATCTTCTCGTCATTACATATGTAATTAAATATATTAAAATTACTTTTACAATAAATAAAAAAAATTCTAAAAAAGTTATTTAAATGATTCATCGGGAAGACACTATGTTGAAAATTAGCAAAAATCAAAGTATGGAAACCTAATTGCAAATTTTATTAGTTGATGGGAAAAAAAACTATGATTGGAGAATAAATAGACTCAATTGTATGTATTTGGAACGTGAAGAATCCACCGGGACGACATTATGTTGAAAAAGGCAAAAATCAGAGTATGAAAATATAATCATAACTTTATAATAGTTGTTAAAAAAGGGTAGCAACTTGATCCTCTTTTTTTATTTTTTATTTTTTTTGAATCTTTTTTGTTTTTCCATTAACTATTACAAAAGTTGCAATTAAGTCTTCATACTTTAATTTTCACCATTTTTCGATATAATGTCATCCGGTGAATCCTTCATCTTTCAATTGTATACAATTGAGTCTATTTATTCTCTAATCATCGTTTTTCAACAACTATTAAAAATTGCAATTAGGTTTCCATATTTTGATTTTCACCATTTTTTCAAAATAATGTCATCTTGGTGGATCCTTCATGTTCCAATTGAGTCTATTTATTCTCGATCATCATATTTTTCATATACTATTAAAAAGTTACAATCATGTCCCCATTCTTTTATTTTTGTCATTTTTTGATATAATGTCGTCCTAGTTGATCCTTCATGTTTTAATTGTATACAATTGAGTCTATTTAATCCCGGATCATAATTTTTCTTTTGTTTTTTCATTGCAATAAGTTAGATATGTTTATAATTAAATATATAATTGTATAAAAAATAGTCATAATTAAACATTTTTTAAGTCATTTTTCAAGTAAAC
>NW_019257512.1:19450-23338 GCF_002742605.1 Olea europaea var. sylvestris
TTATATACCAATGATATTTTCATTTGTATAAGAATAGAAACAACTTTTTAGACACAATCTTTCTGAGGTTTCCTTTGTCACTTATATTTGTCCGTTCTTTAATAGATGTTGCATTTTGCAATAGATCTTTGGAATACAAACAATGGTAAGAAAAACATTATAGACATCCCATAAAATAAACAAATACAAGAGCATGTAGAATGCTAAATTTATAATTATGGAGTGTTGATAGAGTCATGTTTGAATTGAGTAGATTGTTGTTTCAGGAGTATAATTTCATTCTTCAAATAACTTGTAGGTTTACCTGAATACATTTGAACAGTGTAACTGGATGATCAACAAAATTAGAATATTAATTCGAGCCAATGACTTAAATATGTGTCCATGAGAAGAATTTTCTCCCTTATATGGTGCTTAAAGGCATTCAACAATTATCTTCCAGAATAGAACAAGAAGCAGAACATCAATAAGTAGAAGCTCCAATAAACTCAGTGAAGTGTTTTATAATTCAAAGAACAATATCATAATAAGTGAGAAAAATGAGATTCAAAACTTTGAATATTTGTAATGAAAATTGTGTAAATTTTTTGGTAACAAGGTAGACTATTTATAGATCTACTCGTGGCCATTCGAACTCCCTACAAGCCTTTATAGAATAGTGATGAGTGTCCAGATAGCTCTTTAAAAATGATCAGATAGCTCTCTCTGAACTAAAACAACACGTCTGTTAATAGTCTATAATCAGACATCTATTGCATCAACTAACAGATTTTTGTTATGTCGATTAACATACTCAGACGATCACATTAAAAAATATGTGAAAACAAGCCAATGGTAAGAAATTTAAAATACCATTAGAAATAATTTCATAAGTACCCAATAATTTGATTAATGGAAATTTGGCCCAAAAATTAAATAAATTTTGTCTAAAATGATATATATAAGACAAAGACCTACCCCACTGGGCACGACCCGAACGAGCTGAACTTGGACATGGACCTGGCCTGTGTCGATCAAGTTAAACTGAGTTAGTCAACCGGTCGGACGGACGACAAAACGCATGCATACGTGGCTTAGGACCGAACCAAATAAGATATAGGTCTTATCTTCCAAAGACTAATGGCAACCCTTAGGATCGAATTCTTTTGCCAAACTTCCACTATAAAAACCACACAAAAGTTTCAAAGTTTTCTATGTGGTATAAGTGTTTAACAATTTTCAGTTAAATCAAATATTTCATTCAATTCTAAATGATTTTCGGTAAATGAATATATCACGTTAATCATATCATGGAGTAGAATGTGAGTATACTTGATCCTATTAATGTCGAAGTACATGTCCCATTGATATTGGACTCAAAGTTGCCATCTCACAACTTAATATTAAACCGTTTTCAACAATCTTTGACATGAATGAAATATATTGACTTTTTTCAAAATAACAATCAATACGATGCATCAAGATAAATAGTCAGAGACTTTGAAATTTCTCTTATAAACATCTATCAAATTTACTTAGCCAAATAGTAGCAAGATGTTTTGAATAGTGAGCTATCAATGTAAACCTAGATAATAGAAGTCACACAGTTCCCTTTGAACACATTTGGTTCTCACGTTTTTGTCCATTTTGGCCCTATAACCTCTTAGTTCATTAGTGTATTTAGAGAATTCACTTCTAATAATTCTTGTAGAAGCATATTCTCAAGTCTAAAGCCTGTTAGTCATCTCGACAGTGCAATTTTTTCATCCTTCCCTCATATCAATTTGCTTAAAAAGTCTGGAAGATAGTTTGCAATTAAAAAGCATCATCAATGTCATCTTCGAAATTTGAGCTCAATGCCGAGCCAATAAGCCATCTTTACTACTAGAATTGATATTGGTAAGTTGCAACTTATTTGCCAAATAGATACTCGCTTATATAGGCAAAAAATTATACACAGGAAAACAAAACAATTTGCTCCAAAACTCTAAATGTCAAATGGTGACATGTATATAAAAATGACTCACTAGGAATATTTTAATGTCAAAACAAAAACAAAATTCAATATAAAAGCAATAGAAACACAAGCATATAAAAATTTAGAACAACAAAAGTAAATCTCAATGTTTGCACACTTTACCACTGCGCCCATTTGAAAAAAGTAGTAGCAAAGCAAAATTAAATGTCAAAATTGATTGAATACACTAGTTTTTATCAAGTTTAAGTATCTTCCTTGCATCCCAGAACTTGCTCTTTATATTTAGTAACCATTGGAATGAATGTAAAAATTGACCAGAGACAATAGCTACCAAAGTTACAAAATTTACATATATTGTTGGAGATAGAAGCAATTGACTGTCGGAGATACCGCCAGAGACAAAATTTGAGTGAGAAGAATGGTGGGTAGTATGAAGAAGAGAAAAAAGTGGATGGATTTAGGGTTTGAAATAAGCCAACATTTTTCTTCTCTTTGTTTCGGTGAGGGTAAATTGGAAGAGTTTTTACGATGGCTATGTCAAACTTGCCATTCACCATATGAGCCTAACTTACTCTTTATTCACCAAAGGACAGCAATAATATTTTAGTTACAAAACAAAAACAAATAGTTTCCATTTAAAATTTCAAAATCAAGTCACTTTCTTCATCTATTTTCTCCAACACGGATAACGACTCTTTCATTTTTCATCTACTTCAACCTTAAAACCTCATAAGTTTATCAAACGTTCAAAAAAAATATCGTTTACATCCAACACTTCGAATCGGTGAGTATATTTAAGGATATTTAATTTTGTTTTCATTAAATTAGCATTTTTTTAATTGTTAAATTTTATTTCGACATATGCTAATACGTAGATAATTTATACATTTTATATAATAGTTCTAAAATTTTTTTAAACAAAAAATGGTAAAAAATCATTTGTATAATCAGAATGCCTAGATAGCCCATCTGGGCCAGATGTCCTAGGCCATCCATTTTTTTGCCCTTATTGATTAATTTCTCATGGTTAATCTAGATTTTTTAATATTTTGATTCATAATGCAAATATGGGATCAACATGTTTCTCGATTTGTTACTTTGATAAATTTCAAATGAAAGAAAATGCTCGACGGGAATGGAAATTGACAAGTGAATGGGATGGGGTTGCTGGAATTATGATAGGATCAAGTACATCATTTGAGAAAAGTGTACCATTAGATAAAAACATGTTCAACATTGATCCCTATTAGTAGGGTTGGGCAAATCTTCCGAACCAAACCGACCAAACCGAACCCGAACCCGAACCCGAACTGAACCGAACCGACGGTTCTTGTCAAATTAAATACGCGAACGAGTATCTGAATTGAGAATTGATGGGTACGGTTCGGTTCTCGGTTCTAGACCAAAAACCGAAGAACCGAATCTTTCCAATTTTTTTTTATATTTAGTAAATCAAATTATGTTAATTTTTTCTAAACAAATTGACAATTTCTAAATCAAAATTTTTGGCCCAATTACCCATTTTATTGTTTTATTTCTTAGCCCAACAAGATCCAATTCACAAAATAACCGTAAACGCCTACACTAAAGTGCATAACGTTGTCTCGACTCTCGTACTCACTTTCGTAGCCTCGTTAACATTCCAAAACCTATACAATCATCGACCGACGCCATGACCTCCGATCAAAGCTGTGACCTTCGCCGACCGAAGCTTTGACCGTAGCAATCGTTTGAATAAGGTAGTCTACTAGTCTCTGATATTCCAAAATCATTGAATATATCATTAGTTGTATTTATATAATATTGTTATAAATGTTAAAAAAATTTAAACATAGTATAGAACCGAACGGAACCAAACTGAACCGAAAGGAACCGAACCCGAACGGTTCCATAATTATATTTGGACCCGACGATTCCATTTACTAAATACC
>NW_019257512.1:30481-31817 GCF_002742605.1 Olea europaea var. sylvestris
GTCAGCATAAAACAAAATTTAACTATAAACAGGGTAATTGAGGATTAAAGTAGGTTGATAAGTTTGTTTTTACAGTTATTTGAGCCACAAAATTGAACATTTGGGAGTGTTTATATTGTTTAGATACTTAATTTTACTTATTTTATGATTGGTTTAGGAGAAAATTCAAAATGGACAAGTTTGGATGAAATTGGATTGAAGACATACAAAATCGAGAAATTAGGGACCAAAATAATTAAGTCTATGAACAAGAAATTAATGTGGAGGAATGAAGTGCACGAAATTAGAAGAAGTTCCATTTTTGTCAGTTTCCTATTTATAATCAAATTCTACATCGACAACTTTTTGTGACTCTTTTTAGAGCTATTTTAGATTTCTACATATAGTTTTCATCGTTCTTTTAATTGGAAAATATAATTTTAGATCAAAGAGCAAAAAGTTAGATTTTTCAAGATTTTGAAACTGGAGGGGAAAATTCTTGGCGGAAGATTCGAATCTCTCCTTCATTAAAATTTCAAAATTCGATGATGAACTCTATTTCTTTTTTATTATTTTCATTAGCATGATTAGTTAAATCTTAGTTAGGGCAAAAAACATAATCTAAATATAACCCTTCTATTTTAGTTTTCAAGATTTTAATAGTCAATTTCCACGTGTTTATTTATTTATGATTTTTAATGCTTTGGATTACCACTAACCCAACAATTTGTGAATTTGTAACAAATCAGGAGGTACGTTATAGATATAGACTATACAATAAAATTCGATAATTTGGATAAAAGTGTAGAGATACATTTTTATGGTTATTGCGGTCGTTACTAGAATACAAGTACGTGAATTGTATTTGATTAATAATTATTCAAATTCACATAGAGATATGGTGATTGACTTAATTAAGTAGAATCAATTTGAACTTAAAAGAGATAAATTGACTATTTTATGAAGAATTCGGCAATATTACGAAATGTAATGAATCTTGATTTGTAAATTAAATATGGTCGCTAGATGAAACTATAAGTCCTATAGTTAACTAGGAATAAAATAATTGTTTTCGTGATAATGATCATTCAGAGTAATAGGTCCACTACATTACTTGTTACGATATCGTACTCTTGCGATATAGAAAAATACGCAACAAGTTTTGATGTTGTTAACTAGGACTAGTTTTATTGAATATTGATTTATTTATTTTTTTACTCTTACTCAATTAGTTATTTTTGTTTTCCTTTATTGGTGAAAATGTGTTTGTTATGTGCTCCGTTCACAAGGTTGCAATCTCTAACAGTTTAACCCCTCCGTTCACAAGGTTGCAATCTCTAACAGTTTAACCCCAAAA
>NW_019257512.1:41202-41425 GCF_002742605.1 Olea europaea var. sylvestris
ACAGAGAATTTGGATGCTAAGGTCACTTACCTGTTACATGTATGGAACTTTAAATGGAATTTTGGAGATGATTGGTTTAAGAGCAGCTAGTTTCTTGCCGACTGATAAGGCAGTAAACGACGAACAATCCAAACTTTATCAAATGGGAATCTACGATTTTCAGGCATCAGGTCTGTTATTAGCTCCATTATGCACCTTATATATACTAAATTTAGTAGTCTTC
>NW_019257513.1:0-1106 GCF_002742605.1 Olea europaea var. sylvestris
ATTTCATCATAACTTTGGGTTTGATCATTTTTAATGAATTGCCAATCTAATTCGATTGGAATCGAGCCAATGGAAAGTGTATTTGGATTTCATGATAACTTCGGGTTTGATCATATTCGATAAATTGCTAGTCTAATTTGATTGGAATCGAGCTAATGAAAAGTGTCTTTCAGTTTCATGATAACTCCGGGTTTGATCGTTTTTTAAAAATTACTCCTTTAATTCGGTTGGAATTGAGCCAATGTAAAGTGGTATTCAATTTCATGATAACTTCGGGTTTGATCATTTTCGGAAAATTGCCAGTCAAATTCGATTGGAATCGAGCCAATGAAAAGTGGTTTTAGATTTCGTGATAACTTCGGGTTTGATCATTTTCGGCGAATTGCTAGTCTAATTCGATTGGAATCGAGCCAATAAAAAGTGGCTTTCGATTTAATGAAAACTTCGGGTTTGTTCTTTTTGAAGAAATGCTAGTCTAATTCGATTAGAATGGAGCCAATGAAAAGTGGTTTTCGATTTGATGATAACTACGAGTTTGTTCTATTTGGCAAATTGCTAGTCTAATTCGATTGGAATCGGGCCAATGAAAAGTGGTTTTTGATTTCATGATAACATCGGGTTTGTTCGTCTTTGACAAATTGCTAGTCTAATACGAATAGAATCGAGCCAATGAAAAGTGGTTTCTAATTTCATGAAAACTTCAGGTTTGATTCTTTTCGGTGAATTGCCAGTCTAATTCGATTGGAATCGAGACAATGAATAGTGGTTTTTGATTTCATGATAACTTCAGGTTTGTTCGTTTTCGGCGAATTGCCAATCTAATTCGATTGGAATCGAGCCAATGAAAAGTGATTTTTGATTTCATGATAACTTCGGGTTTGTTCGTTTTCTGCTAATAGCTAGTCTAATTCGATTGGAATCGACCCGATGAAAAGTGGTTTTTGATTTCATGATAACTTCTGCTTGGTTCATTTTCGGCTAATTGCTAGTCTAATTTGATTGGAATCTAGCCAATGAAAAGTCGTTTTTGATTTCATGATAACTTCGGGTTTGATCATTTTCGACGAATTGCTAGTCTAATTCGATTGGAATCGAGCCAATGAAAA
>NW_019257514.1:0-1106 GCF_002742605.1 Olea europaea var. sylvestris
TTTGCTTCTATGTCTCACTAGTTGACCATATAGCCCAAAAACTTCCTTGACGTAACTTCGAAGGTACATTTCAGCGGGTTCAACCTCATTTGATATTTTTTTAAAATTTTGAAGGTTGCCTCCTAGTGTTTGACATGATCCTCAAACCTGAAGCTTTTCACCAACATTTCATCCACATATGCCTCCATGATTTTTCCAATAAGTTCCTAAACATCATGTTGACTAGCCTTTAGTAAGTAGCCTCGACATTTTTTAAGCCGAAAGGCATGACTTTGTAGCAATACAGTTCTCTGTCCATGATAAAAGAAATGTCTTCTTCATCAAATAGGTACATGGGTATCTGATTGTATCCAAAGTATGCATCCATGAAGCTCAATAAGTCATGTCTAGCTATGGAATCCACTAGTTGATCGATCATTAGAAGCGAAAAAATGTCCTTTGGGCATGCCTGGTTGAGGTTCAAAAAGTCTACACAAACCCTCCACTTGCCAACACTGGATTAGATATCCACTTTGGGTAGACAATCTCTCGGATGAACCTATTAGATAATAGCTTTTGCACTTCCTCTTTCAAGGCTTCGTATGTCTTCGAGTCAATGCCCTCCTTATTTGCCTGTGGGGGTGAATTTAAGATCAATGTTGAGGCAATAGTAGTTGACTCTATTGTCGATTTCCACCATGTCTTCGTGTCTCTATGCAAACATGTCGAGGTTATTTAGAAGGAAAGCCCTCAATCTCTGTCTGTGCTCTGGCTTCAAACCTTTTTCGATCCAGAGTGTTCTTACGGGGTATGAGGGATGTATATGGATTAACTCTATCTCCTTGACTGGAGCCGCTTATGAGTTTGAATCTATGACCCTAGGATCCAAGCTCGCTTTTCCTATTCCTTCTTCGAGTACATTCTCTTCTATAGGGGTATCCATCATTTCAATGTCTCCCCTTGTATAGGGATTAGACCTTCCACTGGTGCGTCGAGCATTTCAGCGTTCATATTCAAATTACGGGTTTCTGACTTTTGAACTAGCTAAGATAGCACTTTCTTGAACCCATTGATCACCTCGAACAGTGGTAATCCCCTGATCTGTGGGGAAAGTTCATACATAGGTC
>NW_019257515.1:0-1106 GCF_002742605.1 Olea europaea var. sylvestris
TGGGGCAATTGAAAGCCTGCCTAGCACCTGGCTTATGAGAAGAGCTTGAAGATGTTCTTAATTCAAAGGGTTGCAACACAAGGAGGTGGTTATCATAAATTCTACTCAAGGGAGCCCTCTATCAGATTGTAATTGGATTATTAGTACTTTAGTCCTCTGTTCTAGCATTTACTGATTTACAAGCATTGCCATTCCAATAGCTCGCCAAATGTGAATTTTTGAATTGGCAGAGAAATTATGAGAGAAAACTGTGTCCAATGAAAGTTTACATAAGAAATGAAATTGAAAGGCTTGGTTCAAATGTCAAATAGCTCATTTAGAGCACTGTTGATGTGAGATTGATACCACTCTAAAAAAATTCAGCTATTAACACTGAAAAAGGACCTAGTTACATGTTTTTCAGGTATCACAGTGTAATAGGTGATGGACTACAACATATTCTCATTAGCAGCCCCAACCCTTGTAATCATCAAACAACAGTACTTTCGGTGGAGGCGCCTGGTGTCACAACAAAATATAGTTTAAACTATTTCACCCCTGCTTAGCAATCAGCATGAACATCTAACCAATGCATGACTTTCAAGATATAACAGCTAAACTTACTTAGATATCCAAACAGAAAAATATTTTATCAGGAAAACTAGAATAACAGCGAACAGATTCTCAAATTTTCCAAGCACTATATAGCAATTTAGGACTAACCTCAATAAAGTAACCAGTGCCTACATCCACCAGCACCTTTTCTGAATCATCCAGCGTTCCAGGAACATAAAGCGACGCCGTCAAAGGTACCAGCATTTTCTTCCCTGAACCCCCAAAATTTTTAAATACAATTTTTAGTAAAATAATATAATATGCACACATAAACAGGAGATTTTTTATATTTACTTTTCGTAAACAGCAATAATAATAGTAATGCCTTGGGGACGGAGTGAGAGGTCGTAGAGGGCGGTGGAGGCGATTTCGAGGCGGGCGGTGGCGGTACGAATGTTGTTGAGGCTGTCTTGAAAGAGATTGAATTCTAGATCGGCTTGCTCCTTTAGGGCTCTAAGCTGTTCCACGCTCATCTTCTCCATCTCTAACCCTACTCCTCTCGATGCCATTTC
>NW_019257516.1:0-1106 GCF_002742605.1 Olea europaea var. sylvestris
ATCATTCTCGACGTTTATAAATGTCGTGAATGACATTTATACTATCATTATCGACATTTATAAAATGTCAAGAATGAAATGACGAGATTCCATGCATTTATCATCTTCTTCAACTTCAACCACCATTTTTGCAAGAATTTATTCCACTATAAATGATATTCTAAATACAGAAGTATATTATCTAAGTAAGTTATTTAAGATGAATGCTACAACAAATATCTACTCAGTGTTTGGATAATTTCATCAATTGAAAGGAAAAAATACCTTATCAAAAAAATGAGATTTGAACATATATAACAGCAACTACTAAATACAACTTATAAAAAATATGAGAGTTCAAAGAAATATACCTTCGACCGAGAAATGATGCGAGCCTAATCAGTTTCAAATTTCGACGACAGTAAATTTCTTCACATGAAATAAAATGATTTCTTTGAAATTGGAATCATATACTTCTTTGTACTTGTTAATGGAATTTGTGCTTCTTCTTTATTTGTTCTAAAATAATTGATTAAAATCTAATTAAAAATGTAGGCAAGTGGACTCACCTAGGTAATAGCAACATTATTGTGACTTCTCATAGAAGCTATTTGCTCTTCTAAAAAATTGTGCCAAATTGATATAAAATTGATTAATCTTTTCATGAGGGTAAAGTAGACAATTCGATATAGAAATTGGATATTTTTGCAAGAGTTATCAAAACAGGACACTTTTCAACTCACACACTTAAAATTGGACATTCTTGAAAAGGCCTCATAAAAGATATATGTTTGATACATAGAAGAGATATTTTGTATACATATGGGAAGATTACTAGACCTGAGTTTGAGAAATAGTGAAATGGATAATTAAAGGTAAAATAGGAAAGACACAAATGCTTCCTAAATGAATAGTGCAGGCAAAATTCACCGTTTTAAGACAGTAGGGATAAGAGAAAACAATACTAAACCTTTAACTAATAAGATGATGTTCATAGTCTTTTTCAAAAAGTTGTCTGAAACCTCTTAGAGTTGTAACTTGTAATGGATTTGTACTATAACTTGCGAGAGTTTACTTTTGTTAAGCGTGCAATCATTTGAAATCTTTTAAATTTGTTAAAAAAAAAA
>NW_019257517.1:0-1106 GCF_002742605.1 Olea europaea var. sylvestris
GAGAGGTTCAATCTCTACCTATTTGTGGAGCAAATTACCTAAGCCTGAGTTATCCATTAATAGGTGGTGGTTCAGCATCCACTGAGAAAGTGGCACATGCTCAAAACTTTCAACACCAAGGATACAATCCTTACTCCCAAACTCATAACCCCAGTTGGCGAAATCATCCAAACTTCTCATATGGAAATAATCAAAATGTGCTCAACCCAAAACCACAAAAGAAGAAAGAAGGTTGGGAAGAGGCCATTGCTAATTTGGCAAACCATCAATTGCAATATCAAGAACGCAATGATGCATACTTGAAAATTTTAAAACATCAAGTGGGTCAAATTGCCAAGCTCCTCTTCGAAAGGCAACAAGGGGCGTTGTCTAGCAATACCGAAACAAATCTAAGAGATAATGTGCAAGTTATTACCACTAGAAGCAAGGTTCAATTGCCTGAAATCACGATGACACGTCCTAAAGCTCAAACCAACAAAGGCACCCATTGAATAAGAAGGGGTTATGCAAAAACCTAATGCAAAGGATGAAGCAACCAGGGAAGATAAACCGAAGCCATCAACATCAAAGGCACCAATATCGGTCAGGGCCTATGTGCCTTCAATTTCCTTCCCATAAAGGCTTCACAAACAGAAATTGGATGCTCAGTTTGGAAAATTTTTGGAGGTCTTCGAGAAACTATACATAAATATTCCATTTGTCGATGCATTAACTCAAATGCCAAGTTATGCCAAATTCATGAAGGACATTCTTTCAAACAAAAAGAAAACTCGAAGAGCATGAGACAGTAATGCTAACAGAGGAGTGTAGTGCCATTCTTCAAAAGAAGCTACCACTGAAAATCAAAGATCCAGGGAGTTTTACTATTCCATGCGCTATTGAAGATTTAAATTTTAGTAAGGCTTTATGGGATCTTGGTGCTAGCATTAATTTGATGCCTTTGTCTATTTTCAGAAAGTTAGGATGGGGAGAAGCTAAAGCCACCACTATATCATTATAATTGGCTGACCGATCAATTAAATATCCTCGGAGTGTCATTGAGGATGTATTGGTCAAGGTGGACAAATTCATATTTCTAGCCGATTTCATAATTTTTGACATGGAAG
>NW_019257518.1:0-1106 GCF_002742605.1 Olea europaea var. sylvestris
TGACAGACTGATCGAAAACAAAAATCGCGCCGGGGTAAATCTCGTCATTTTTCGCGACGGTGTCGGAATTGGCTAAAATTTGAGAGACGATCGGAAACAAAAATAGCGCCGGGGGCAATTTCATCATTTTTCGCGACAGTGTTGGAATTGGCTAAAATTTGACAGACTGATCGGAAACAAAAATCGCGCCAGGGGCAATTTCGTCATTTTCCTCGACGGTATCGGAATGTGGTAAAATTTGACGGACTGATCGGAAACAAAAATCGTGCCGGGGGTAATATCGTCATTTTTCGCGACGGAGACGGAATGGGCTAAAATTTGACAGATTGATCGGAAACAAAAATCGCGCCGGGGCCAATTTTGTCAGTTTTCGCTACGGTGTCCGAGTGGGCTAAAATTTGACAGACTGAGCAGAAACAAAAATCGCGCCGGGGCTAATTTTGTCAGTTTTCGCTACGGTGTCCGAGTGGGCTAAAATTTGACAGACTGATCAGAAACAAAAATCGCGCCGGGGCAATTTCGTCATTTTCCCCGACTGTGTCGGAATGGGCTAAAATTTGATCTACTGATCGGAAACAAAAATCGCGCCGGGGGTAATATCGTCATTTTTCGCGACGGAGTCGGAATGGGCTAAAATTTGACAGATCGATCGGAAACAAAAATCGCGACGGGGCCAATTTTGTCAGTTTTCGCGACGGTGTCGGAATGGGCTAAATTTTGACAGACCGATGGGAAATAAAAATCGTGCAGGGGGAAATTTTGTCATTTTTCGCGACGGAGTCGGAATGGGCTAAAATTTGACAGACTGATCGGAAACAAAAATCGCGCCGGGGGTAATATCGTCATTTTTCGCGCCGGTGTCGGAATGGGCTAAAATTTGACAGACTGATCGGAAACAAAAATCGCGCCGGGGGTAATATCGTCATTTTTCGCGACGGTGTCGGAATGGGCTAAAATTTGACAGACTGATCGGAAACAAAAATCGCGCCGGGAGCAATTTCGTCATTTTCCACGACGGTGTCGGAATGTGCTAAAATTTGACAGACAGATCGGAAACAAAAATCGCGTCGGCGGTAATAACGTCATTTTTCGCGACGGAGTCGGAA
>NW_019257519.1:0-1106 GCF_002742605.1 Olea europaea var. sylvestris
TTTGACTGGTTGGTCGGAAACAAAAATCGGGCCGGGGGCAATTTCTTCATTTTTCGCGACTGTGTCGGAATGGTCTCAAATTTCACAGGTTGATCAGGAACAAAAATCGCGTCGGGTGTAATTTCGTCATTTTTTGCGACTGTGTCGGAAATGGCTAAAATTTGACTGGTTGATCGGAAACAAAAACCGCGCCGGGGGCAATTTCGTCATTTTTCTCGACTGTGTCGGAATTGGCTGAAATTTGGCAGTTTGATCGAAAATAAAAATCGCGGCGGCGGCAATTTCGTCATTTTTTTCGACTGCGTCGGAATGGGCTCAAATTTGACAGGTTGATCGGGAACAAAAATCGCGCCGGGTGTAATTTCGTCATTTTTCGCGGCTGTGTCGTAATTGGCTAAAATTTAACTGGTTGATCGGAAACAAAATTCGCGCTGGGGGCAATTTCGTCATCTTCTCGACTGTGTCGGAATTGGCTGAAATTTGGGAGTTTGATCGGGAAATAAAATTCGCGCCGGCGCCTATTTCGTCATTTTTCTTGACTGTGTCGGAATGGGCTGAAATTTGACAGGTTGATCGAAAACAAAAATCGCGCCGTGGGCAATTTCGTCGTTTTTCTCGACTGTGTCGGAACGGGCTGAAATTTGACAGGTTGATCGAAAACAAAAATCGCGCCGTGTGTAATTTCGTCATTTTTTGCGACTGTGTCGGAATTGGCTAAAATTTGACTGGTTGATCGGAAACAAAAATCGCGCCGGGGGCAATTTCGTCATTTTTCTCGATCGTGTCGGAATTGGCTGAAATTTGGCAGTTTGATCGGAAATAAAAATCGCGCCGGCGGCAATTTCGTCATTTTCTCGACTTTGTCAGAATGGGCTCAAATTTGACAGGTTTATCGAGAACAAAAATCGCGCAGGGTGTAATTTCGTCATTTTTCGCGACAGTGTCGGAATTGGCTAAAATTCGACTGGTTGATCGGAAACAAAAATCGCGTGGGGCAATTTCGTCATTTTCTCGACTGTGTCGGAATTGGCTGAAATTTGACTGGTTGATCGGAAACAAAAACAACGCCGGGGCCAATTTCGTCATTTTTCTCGACTGTTTCGGAA
>NW_019257520.1:0-1106 GCF_002742605.1 Olea europaea var. sylvestris
GCCCATTCTCCAGTCACCTCAACAACTACACGTGCCGCTACCGTTTTCCTATACGAACCTCCTCCTGGTTAGCATTTGTTAATCATTTGATTTCAATGATAATGTACTATTTACTAATAATGCTATTTCACGCAGGGTGGGAACCAAAATCTTCAGTCACACAACACTTGCAATCCACGTGTCTAAACCCTTCATCAGCAACAACTCTTACATTAAATATGCAAGGTGAATAAGTTGTTATGTACAACTTAGTGCTTTGCAAACATTGTTGATTATGCATATTTATTAACATCTAATAAACTACCTTATGTGGATTTGACATTTGTAGGTTTGAGAATGCATTTTGATGGAGGAAACACGGATGCACCTTCGGAAGTTGGACCGTCTATCACATTATCAAACCCAAAAGATGCACCTACTGGTCGTTTTGTATAGTTTATTGGTTGCATTTCAATAGTTTGTAGTTTACTTGTCATTGTGTACTTGCATGGGTTTGTATGAATCATGGAGAAATCTATCTTGTCTTCTTGAAACAACTATTTCATTGGCTATTTTGCCTTTTCTTAAATTGGCATATGGTTTCTTTCATCTGTTCCCCGTAGGAGATGATTCTTCTTCAAGCAAACCTATGTTTTTGTTTCCAAAGCGGATATCAACAAATTTGAGGTGTGAGCGCAATTAATAAATTAGCATCAGCAGTATCAAAAACTCTAAAATGTTTGTTCGTACCACCGATAACTATGCAATCACACGGTTATAATTGTAGGATTGAACATCGGCTTCCTAATTTTCTTAATTAAAGTCAATTTTCAACTCACAAATTAAGATCTATATTAATCTTTATAAACATCATTACTGAGGGAGAAACAATGGAGAGACTATAGATCCAATCTTGACGCTAAATCACACATCCTATTTTAATTAAATTCTTGTCTTCTTGAAACTATCTCGACAGAGTAATATACATTTATATTGAAATTGCTAAAAATGCACAAAATGCAATTGAACAACAAAATGCCAAAAAAAATGCAATTGAACAACAAAATGCAAAATAATAATAATAATAAAATACTCACAAGCAACGATCTGCACAGCTAAAGAGGAAA
>NW_019257521.1:0-1106 GCF_002742605.1 Olea europaea var. sylvestris
AAGGTAGCAATTGGACGACTTTAAACATGAATTGACCAAATTTGTTAGACCTAAGCTCAAGTATATCCACTCATAATAAAAAGCTCAATATTTTATGTTATTCTTCGGAGCCTATATGACTCGAGCAATTAAGCCTGCAGGGTTCCTCATAACTTGGTTCCTATGGTCAAGTGACTTGGGTTAATCGGCTTAAAGCTCGTTATAGTGGTCATCTTAGTCCCTTAATAGAGAAGAATCTGTACTTAAGATATAAAAAATGATGCGCTTAAAATGTTGAAAAAAATGTGAAAAATTTATGTATGCTCAAAGTCAAGGGGAGAAAAATGAAAAGAAACTATACATGTAAAAAAGATCATCATTTTAAAGGATTTTTTTGTAAAGAAACTACAACAGGTTTTTGTAATTTTCCTTCTTTTATGATTTTGACAAATGTAATCTTTTCAATAACCTTTTTAACATGATTTTTCAAGATAAGTGGCACCTTTAAAATATAAGATTGTAATCATTACCTTGAAAAAATTACCTTATGTAAACATTTTTGTGGGATGATTTTTCTTGTACAAAAAATCAATTTTTGAGCCTTTTATGATTCATTGCCAAATATTGAAGCGTATTACCTTTACATATGAGATTAAAGTGTCTAAGTTTAATATCTTCAATGACGCTCTTTGTCTTGACGTGCATGCTTGACTATACGTTGACTTTTTCTTTGGTAGCAATCTTCACAACCTCAATTTTACTCCCGTGTCAATCGTTGCTTGCGAATTACTTGGTTTTGAACTTTTTATTCAATCTTATTGATTTGTAATATTCTCTATAAACACTTGATTTGAATTTGTTAGAAATAGATGCAATTTATTTGTGATAATCACAAAAGAAGTCAACCATAGGTCAACAATTTCCCCCTTTTTATTATGACAAATAAGATGATTTGCAATATAAACATTAAACAAATTGATAGGCACAAACTCATTAGGAACATAAGTTTTGAATCCTACATGTATATTTTTCTTATCGTTTTCACTTATATTCACTGTATCAACATGGGTATAAAATTTTATAAATTCAAACTTGTAAATTTTTTTATGAGTTCCCCCTATAATGTT
>NW_019257522.1:0-1106 GCF_002742605.1 Olea europaea var. sylvestris
TAAACAAATAATACAGATTGGTTTAATTGTCATTTAAGGAAATTTGATTTGTATAAAACAGGTGCGTATGCCCCATTGCTCTATACTTAAGCACCTACAAGATCGAGAAAATTCTCTGGTGGATAGTATTCTAGACGTACATGAATGTTCAGGATTGTGCTGTTCAACTTTCAGTGACAACAATGTATTAAGTGAGAGAATATGGTCGGAAACTTTCCAATCAATTTCATTTGGTAGAGGAAAAATATAGTTTCAGCATACGCTGTTCTCCAAGAATCGGCCATGTAATAAGGAAAACATAATGTTCTTGCTGCAAAACCTCGATACATAGCCATAGTGATCGCATGCTCACACGAAAAACTCTCAAATTGAAACCGACTATAAGTGCGTGTGCTATCAGTCAAGTCCACTATGTATGCCGTATTACACACATTTCACAGAGAAGCACAACTCATTCAGTGGTTCCATATTCAAGTTTCTCCCAATTTTTGCAACCTTGAAGAGTTTGTCCTCTTGAGCCGAGGCTAACACAACTGTGCAACTTTGTGGTTTTGCACGTCGATCATGAAACCAATGCTGCAGCAGCTTATTACGTATATTCTCGATTATTGAGATAATTGGTAACTCTCGATCCTTCTTAAATAGTGCATTGAGAGATTCTGCATTGTTTGACATCATCATGTTGTATCGATGTCCTTGAATATGTGACTGCGACCAATGTTCGATCCCTATTTTTGTTAGCTAATCCCATGTCAGCATTGATTTATGACCAATTTCGACCATGAACTTATTGTACTCCTCAACACTACAAGCTTCGATTGTTCTCCTGAACATTGAAACGATGTCTTTGCCTCAATACCTAGTTTTCAGATTGCCTTGTATGTGGTATATGCAATATCCATGATATGCCTCGAGAAAAATTTCAATGATACCATTTATTATAGACTATCTCCGATTAGTTATAAAGGTGAGATCCTCGACTTCACCGATCACTTCCCTCAGCTTTGTAAATAACCAAGGCATTGACTGATCATTCTTATTGTTGACTATACTGAGTGCAAGAGAGTAAATTTGAATGTTAACGTCTTGACATGTAGCAATAATCA
>NW_019257523.1:0-18474 GCF_002742605.1 Olea europaea var. sylvestris
ATTTCTGGGGCCGTTTCCAATCAACCTGTCAAATTTTGGCCCATTCTGACGTCGTCGCGAAAAATGATGAAATTGCCCACGGTACGGTTTTGCGTTGTTAGTTTTCTGTCCAACACATCTTCAACCTGACGTAATTAATACGAAAATTAATTATTCGAAGGCCTAAACGATGGAATTTGGCTAAAATCCTGTGATCTCGGGTCTAAGCCACGAGTCCAATTTCTGGGGCCGTTTCCAATCAACTTGCCAAACTTCGGCCCATTCTGACATCGTCACGACGAATGACAAAGTTGCCCATGGTACAGTTTTGAATAGTTAATTTTCTGTCCAACACATCTTCCACCTGACATAAGTAATACGAAAATTAATTATTCGGAGGCCTAAATGAAGGAATTTGGCTAAAATCCCGTGATCTCGGGTAAATGTCCCGAGTCCAATTTCTTGGGCCGTTTCCAGTCAACCTACGAAATTTTGGACCATTCCGTCACCGTCACGACAAATGACAAAATTGGCCCGGGTACGGTTTGGACATTACTTATTCGGAGGCCTAAATGAGGGAATTTGGCTAAAATCCTGTGATCCCAGGTCTGTGCCCCGAGTCCAATTTCTTGGGCTGTTGCCAATCGACCTGCCAAATTTCGGCCCATTCCGACCCCGTCGCTACAAATGACGAAATTGCCCCTGGTGCAGTTTTTCTTTGTTAATTTTTTGTCCAACACTTCTTCAACCTAACATAATTAATATGGAAATTAATTATTCGAAGGCCTAAACGAAGGAATTTGGCTAAAATCCCGTGATCCCGGGTATGTGCCCCGAGTCCGATTTCTGGGGCCGTTTCCAATCAACCTACCAAATTAAGGCCCATTCTGACACCGTCGCGACAAATGACGAAATTGCCCCTAGTGTGGTTTTTCTTTTTTTCTATCCAACACTTCTTCAACCTGACATAATTAATACGAAAATTAATTTTTCGGAGTCCTAAACGAAGGAATTTGGCTAAAATCCCATGATCCCGAGTCTGTGCCCTGACTCCAATTTCTGGGGCCGTTTCCAATAAGCCTGCCAAATTTCAGCCCATTCCGACACCGTCATGACAAATGACAAAATTGCCCCTAGTGGGGTTTTGCGTTGTTAATTTTCTGTCCAACACATCTTCAGCCTGACATAATTAATACGGAAATTAATTATTCGGAGGCCTAAACGAAGGAATTTGGCTAAAATCTCGTGATCCCGGGTCTGTGCCCCGAGTCCAATTTCTGTGACCCTTTCCAATCAACCTGCCAAATTACAGCCCATTCCGACGCCGTCGCGACAAATGAAAAAATTGCCCCTGGTACGATTTTGCGTTGTTAATTTTCTGTCCAACACATCTTCAACTTGACATAATTAATACCGAAATTAATTATTCAGAGGCCTATACGAAGGAATTTGGCTAAAATCCCGTGATCTCGGCTCAATGCCCCGAATCCAATTTCTTGGGCCGTTTCCAATCAACCTGCCAAATTTTGGCCCATTCCGACACCGCCGCAACAAATGACGAAATTTTCCCTGGTGTGGTTTTTCTTTGTTAATTTTCTGTCCAACACTTCTCCAGCCTAACATAATTAATACGAAAATTAATTATTTGGAGGCCTAAACGAATGAATTTGGCTAGAATCCCGTGATCTCGGGACTGTACCCCGAGTCCAATTACTGGGGCCGTTTCCTAGCAACTTGCCAAATTTCGGCCGATTTCGACACAGTCATGACAAATGACGAAATTGCCCCTTGTGCGGTTTTTCTTTGTTAATTTTCTGTCCAACACTGCTTCAGCCTAACATAATTAATACGAAAATTAATTATTCAGAGGCATAAACGAAGGAATTTGGCTAAAATCCCGTGATCTCGGGACTGTACCCCGAGTCCAATTACTGGGGCCGTTTCCTAGCAACTTGCCAAATTTCGGCCGATTTCGACACAGTCATGACAAATGACGAAATTGCCCCTTGTGCGGTTTTTCTTTGTTAATTTTCTGTCCAACACTGCTTCAGCCTAACATAATTAATACGAAAATTAATTATTCAGAGGCATAAACGAAGGAATTTGGCTAAAATCCCGTGATCTCGGGACTGTACCCCGAGTCCAATTACTGGGGCCGTTTCCTAGCAACTTGCCAAATTTCGGCCGATTTCGACACAGTCATGACAAATGACGAAATTGCCCCTTGTGCGGTTTTTCTTTGTTAATTTTCTGTCCAACACTGCTTCAGCCTAACATAATTAATACGAAAATTAATTATTCAGAGGCATAAACGAAGGAATTTGGCTAAAATCCCGTGATCTCGGGACTGTACCCCGAGTCCAATTACTGGGGCCGTTTCCTAGCAACTTGCCAAATTTCGGCCGATTTCGACACAGTCATGACAAATGACGAAATTGCCCCTTGTGCGGTTTTTCTTTGTTAATTTTCTGTCCAACACTGCTTCAGCCTAACATAATTAATACGAAAATTAATTATTCAGAGGCATAAACGAAGGAATTTGGCTAAAATCCCGTGATCTCGGGACTGTACCCCGAGTCCAATTACTGGGGCCGTTTCCTAGCAACTTGCCAAATTTCGGCCGATTTCGACACAGTCATGACAAATGACGAAATTGCCAATGGTGCGATTTTGAGGCCTAAACGAGGGAATTTGGCTAAAATCCCGTGATCTCGGGACTGTACCCCGAGTCCAATTACTGGGGCCGTTTCCTAGCAACTTGCCAAATTTCGGCCGATTTCGACACAGTCATGACAAATGACGAAATTGCCCCTTGTGCGGTTTTTCTTTGTTAATTTTCTGTCCAACACATCTTCAACCTGACATAATTAATAAGGAAATTAATTATTCGGAGGCCTAAACGAAGGAATTTGGCTAAAATCTCGTGATCTCGGGTCAACGTCCCGATTCCAATTTCTCGGGCCGTTTCCAATCAACCTGCCAAATTTCAGCCCATTCCGACACCGTCGCGACAAATGACAAAATTGCCTCGGGGGTGATTTGGAAATTAATTATTCGGAGGCCTAAACGAGGGAATTTGGCTAAAATCCTGTGATCCCAGGTCTGTGCCCCGAGTCCAATTTCTGCCTGCCAAATCTCGGCTCATTCCGACACCATCGCA
The DNA here is from genome assembly GCF_002742605.1 of Olea europaea var. sylvestris. NCBI lineage: Eukaryota > Viridiplantae > Streptophyta > Magnoliopsida > Lamiales > Oleaceae > Olea > Olea europaea. The sequence continues at coordinate 3,140 of NW_019257523.1, forward strand.
ACAAATGACGAAATTGCCCATGGTGCGGTTTTTCTTTGTTAATTTTCTGTCCAACACTTCTTCAACTTGACATTATTAATACGGAAATTAATTATTCGGAGCCCTAAACGAAGGAATTTGGCTAAAATCCAATGATCCCGGGACTGTGCTCGGAGTCCAATTTCTGGGGCCGTTTCCAATCAACTTGCCAAATTTCGACCCATTCCGACACCGTCGCGACAAATGACAAACTTGCCCGTTATGATTTTGCGTTGTTTATTTTCTGTCCAACACATCTTCAACCTGACATAATTAATATAGAAATTAATTATACGGAGGCGTAAATGAAGGAATTTGGCCAAAATCACGTGATCCCGGGTCTGTGCCCCGAGTCCAATTTCTGGGGCCGTTTCCAATCAACCTGCCATGTTTCCGCCCATTACGACATTGTAGTGACAAATGACAAAACTGCCCCTGGTGCGGTTTTGCATTGTTAATTTTCTGTCCAACACATCTTTAACCTGACATAATTAATACAGAAATTAATTATTCGAAGGCCTAAACGAAGGAATTTGGCTAAAATCAGTGATCCCGGGTCTGTGCCCTGAGTCCAATTTCTTGGGCCGTTTCCAATCAACATGCCAAATTTCGGCCCGTTCCGACACCGTGGCGACAAATGACGAAATTATCCCTGGTGCGATTTTTCTTTGTTAATTTTCTGTCCAACACTTCTTCAACTTGACATAGTTAATACGGAAATTAATTATTCGGACACGTAAACGAAGGAATTTGGCTAAAATTCCGTGATCTCGGGTCTATGCCCCGAGTCCAATTTCTGGGGCCGTTTCCAATCAACCTGCCAAATTTCGGCCCATTCCGACGTTGTCGCGAAAAATGACGAAATTGCCCATGGTGCGATTTTGCGTTGTTAATTTTCTGTCCAACACATCTTCAACCTGAGATAATTAATACGGAAATTAATTATTCAGAGGCCTAAACGATGTAATTTGGCTAAAATCGTGTGATCTCGGGTCTAAGTCCCGAGTCCAATTTCTGGGGCCATTTCCATTCAACCTGCAAAATTTCGGCCCATTCCGACACCGTCACGACGAATGACAAAATTGCCCTTGGTGCAGTTTGAAATAGTTAATTTTCTGTCCAACACATCTTCAACCTGACATAATTAATACTAAAATTAATTATTCGGTGGCCTAAACGAAGGAATTTGTCAAAAATCCCGTGATCCCGGGTCTGTGCTCCGAGTCCAATTTTTGTGGCTGTTTCCAATCAACCTTCCAAATTTAGGCCCATTCCGACATCGTCGCGACAAACGACGAAATTGCCCCTGGTATGGTTTTACGTTGTTAATTTTCTGTCCAACACATCTTCAACCTGACACAATTAATACGAAAATTAATTATTCGGAGGCCTAATTGAGGGAATTTGGCTAAAATCTCATGATCCCGGGTCTATGCCCTGAGTCCAATTTCTGGGGCCGTTTCCAATTAACCTACCAAATTTCGGCCCATTGTGAGACCGTCGCGACAAATGAGAAAATTGCCCCTAGTGCGGTTTTGCGTTGTTAATTTTCTGTCCAACACATCCTCAACCTGACATAATTAATACGGAAAATAATTATTCGGAGGCCCAAACGATGAAATTTGGCTAAAATCCCGTGATCCCGGGTCTGTTCCCCGAGCCCAATTTCTAGGGCCGCTTCCAATCAAACAGCCAAATTTCGGCCCATTCCGACACCGTCTTGACAAATGACAAAATTGCCCCCGGTGCGGTTTGGAAATTAATTATTTGGAGGCCTAAACAAGGGAATTTGGCTAAAATCCTGTGATCCCGAGTCTGTGCCCCGAGTCCAATTTCTCGGGCTGTTTCCAATCAACCTGCCAAATTTCGGCCCATTCCGACACCATCGCTACAAATGACGAAATTGCCCCTGGTGCAGCTTTTCTTTGTTAATTTTTTGTCCAACACATCTTCAACCTGAAATAATTAATACGAAAATTAATTATTCGGAGGCCTAAACGAAGGAATTTGGCTAAAATCCCGTGATCCCAAGTCCGTGCCCCGAGTCCAATTTTGGGGGCCGTTTCTAATCAACCTGCCAAATTTCGGCGCATTCCAACGCCGTCGCGACAAATGACAAAATTGCCCCTGGTGCGGTTTTGCGTTGTTAATTTTCCATCCAACACATCTTCAACCTGACATAATTAACACGGAAATTAATTATTTGGAGGCCTAAACATAAGAATTTTGCTAAAATCTTGTGATCCCGGGTCTGTGCCCCGAGTCCAATTTCTGGGGCAGTTTCCAAACGACCTGCCAAATTTCGGCCCATTCTGAAGTCGTCGCGACAAATGACGAAATTACCCCTAGTGCGATTTTGCGTTGTCAATTTTCTGTCCAACACATCTTCATCCTGACATATTTAATACGAAAATTAATTATTCGGAGGCCTAAACAAAGGAACTTGGCTAAAATCCCGTAATCTCAGGTTTATGCCCCGAGTCCAATTTCTGGGCCGTTTCCAATCAACCTACGAAAATTTGACCCATTCCGACATCGTCGCGACAAATAACGAAATTTTCCCTGGTACGGTTTTTCTTTGTTAATTTTCTGTCCAACACAACTTCAACCTGACATAATTAATACGAAAATTAATTATTCGGAGGACTAAACCAAGGAATTTGGCTAAAATCCCATGATCCCGGGTCAGTGCCCCAGGTCCAATATCTGGGGCCATTTCCAACCAAACTGCCAAATTTCGGCCCATTCCGACACCGTCTTGACAAATGACAAAATTGCCCCTGGTGCGGTTTGGAAATTAATTATTCGGAGGCCTAAACGAGGGAATTTGGCTAAAATCCTGTGATCTCGAGTTTGTGCCCTGAGTCCAATTTCTCAGGCTGTTGCAAATCGACCTGCCAAATTTCGGCCCATTCCGACACATCGCTACAAATGACGAAATTGCCCTTGGTGCAGTTTTTCTTTGTTAATTTTTTGTCCAACACTTCTTCAACCTAACATAATTAATACGGAAATTAAATATTCAGAGACCTAAACGAAGGAATTTGGCTAAAATCCCGTGATCCAGGGTATGTGCCCCCGAGACCAATTTCTAGGGCCGTTTCCAATCAACTTGCCAAATTTCGGCCCATTCCGACACCGTCGCGACAAATGATGAAATTGCCCCTAGTGCGATTTTTTTTTGTTAATTTTCGGTCCAACACTTCTTCAACCTGACATAATTAATACGAAAATTAATTTTTCGGAGGCCTAAACAAAGGAATTTGGCTAAAATCCCGTGATCCCGGGTCTGTGCCCCGATACTAATTTCTGGGGCCGTTTCCAATAAGCCTGCCAAATTTCAACACCGTCATGACAAATGACAAAATTGCCCCTGGTGGGGTTTTGCGTTTTTAATTTTCTGTCCAACACATCTTCAGCCTGACATAATTAATATGAAAATTAATTATTCGGAGGACTAAATGAAGGAATCTGGCTAAAATCTCGTGATCCCGGGTCTGTGCCATTAGTCCAATTTCTGGGATCATTTCCAATCAACCTGCCAAATTTCGGCCCATTCCGACGCCATCGCGACAAATGAAAAAATTGACCCTGGTGCGATTTTGCGTTGTTAATTTTCTGTCCAACACTTCTTCAACCTGACATAATTTATACAAAAATTAATTATTCGGAGGCCTAAACGAAGGAATTTGGCTAAAATCCTTTGATCCCTGGTTTGTGCCCCGGGTCCAATTTCTAGGGTCGTTTCCAATGAACCTGCTAAATTTCGGACCATTCCGACACCGTCGCGACATATGATCAAATTGCCCCTTGTGCGGTTTTGCGTTCTTAATTTTCTGTCCATCAAATCTTCAGCCACACAATTAATACGTAAATTAATTATTCGGAGGCCTAAACGAAGGAATTTGGCTAAAATTCCATGATCTTGGGTCTATGACCCAAGTCCAATTTATGGGGCTGTTTCCAATCAACCGGTGAAATTTCGACCCATTCCGACCCCGTCGCGACAAATGACAGAATTACCCCTGGTGCGGTTTGGAAATTAATTATTGGGAGACCTAAATGAAGGAATTTTGCTAAAATTCTGTGATCTCGGGTCTGTGCCCCGAGTCCTATTTCTGGGACCGTTTCCAATCAACCTGCCAAATTTTGGCCCTTTCTGACACTGTCGCAACAAATGACGAAATTACCCCTGGCGTGATTTTTCTTTGTTAATTTACTGTCTAACACTTCTTCAACCTGACATAATTAGTACGAAAATTAATTATTCGGAGGCCTAAACGAAGGAATTTGGCTAAATTCTGGTGATCCCGTATCTGTACCTCGAGTCCAATTTCTTGGGCCGTTTCCAATCAACCTACGAAATTTCATCCAATTCCGACACCGTTGCGACAAATGACGAAATTGCCCCTGGTGAGTTTTTTCTTTGTTAATTTTCTGTCCAACACTTCCTCAACCTGACATAATTAATACGAAAATTAATTATCCGAAGGCCTAAACGAAGGAATTTGGCTAAAATCCTATGATCCCGGGTCTGTACTCGAAGTCCAATTTCTGGGGCTGTTTCCAATCAACCTGCCAAATTTCGGCCCATTCTGACACCGTCGTGACAAATGACGAAATTGCCCTTGGTGCGATTTTTCTTTGTTATTTTTCTGACCAACAATTCTTCAACCTGATATAATTAATAAGGAAATTAATTATTTGGAGGCCTAAACGACGAAATTTGGCTAAAATCCCGTGATCCCGGGTCTGTGCCCCGAGTCCAATTTCTGGGGCCGTTTCCAATCAACCTGCCAAATTTCAGCCTAATCCGACACCATCATGACAAATGACGAAATTGCCAATGGTGCGATTTTGAATTGTTAATTTTCGGTCCAACATATCTTCAACTCGACATAATTAATACGAAAACTCATTATTCGGAGGCCTAAACGTAGGAATTTTGTTAAAATCCCGTAATCCCGGGTCTGTGCCCTGAGTCCAATTTCTGGGGTCGTTTCCAATCAACCTACCAAATTTTGGCCCATTCCGACACCGTCGCGACAAATGACGAAATTGTCCCTGGTACGATTTTGTGTTGTTAATTTTCTCTCCAACACATCTTTAGCCTGACATAATTAATACGAAAATTAATTATTCGGAGGCCTAAATGAAGGAATTTGGCAAAAATCCCATGATCCCGGGTCTGTGCCCCGAGTCCAATTTCTGGGGCCGTTTCCAATCAACCTACAAAATTTTGGCCCATTCCGACACCGTCACGACAAATGACAAAATTGCCCCGGGTGCGGTTTGGAAATTAATTATTCGGAGGCCTAAACGAGGGAATTTGGCTAAAATCCTATGATCCCAAGTTTGTGCCCCGAGTCCGATTTTTGGGGCCGTTCCCAATCAACCTGCCAAATCTCGGCCCATTTCGACATCGTCGCAACAAATGACGAAATTGCCCATTGTGCAATTTTTCTTTGTTAATTTTCTGTCCAACTCTTCTTCAGCCTAACATAATTAATATGGAAATTAATTATTCGGAGGCCTAAATGAAGGAATTTGGCTAGAATCCCGTGATCTCGAGTCTGTGCCCCGGGTCCAATTACTGCAGCTGTTCCCAATCAACCTGCCAAATCTCGGCCCATTTCGACATCGTCGTGACAAATGACGAAATTGCCCCTTGTGCGGTTTTTCTTTGTTAATTTTCTGTCCAACACATCTTCAACCTGACGTAATTAATAAGGAAATTAATTATTCGGAGGCCCAAACGAAGGAATTTGGCCAAAATCCCGTGACCCCCGGACTGTGCCCCGAGTCCAGTTTCTGAGGCCGTTTCCAACCAACCTGCCAAATTTTGGCCCATTACAACACCATCGCGACAAATGACAAAATTGCCCCTGGTGCGATTTTGCATTGTTTATTTTCTGTCCAACACATCTTCAACCTGACATAATTAATACGGAAATTAATTATTCGGAGGCCTAAATGAAGGAATTTGGCTAAAATCCCGTGATCCGAGGTCTATGCCCCGAGTCCAATTTCTTGGGCCGTTTCTAATCAACCTGCCAAATTTCGGCCCATTCCAACACTATCGCGACAAATGACGAATTCGCCCCTGGTGAGGTTTTCCTTTGTTAATTTTCTGTCCAACACATCTTCAACCTGACATAATTAATACGGAAATTAATTATTCGAAGGCCTAAACGAAGGAATTTGGCTAAAATCCTGTGATCTCGGGTCTATGTCCCATGTCCAATTTCTCGGGCCGTTTCCAATCAACCTGCCAAATTTCAGCCCATTCCGACACCGTCGTGACAAATGACAAAATTGCCCCGGGTGCGATTTGGAAATTAATTATTCGGAGGCCTACGAAGGAATTTGGCTAAAATCTTGTGATTCCAGGTCTGTGCCCCGAGTCCAATTTCTGGGGCCGTTCCCAATCAACCTGCCAAATCTCGGCTCATTCCGACACCGTCGCGACAAATGATGAAATTGCCCATGGTGCGATTTTTCTTTGTTAATTTTCTGTCCAACACTTCTTCAACCTGACATAATTAATACGGAAATTAATTATTCGGAGCCCTAAACGAAGGAATTTGGCTAAAATTCAGTGATCCCGGGTCTGTGCTACGAGTCCAATTACTGGGGCCGTTTCCTATCAACCTGCCAAATTTCAGCCGATTTCGACACTATCGCGACAAATGACGAAATTGCCCCGTTGTGGTTTTACTTTGTTAATTTTCTGTCCGACACATTTTCAACCTGACATAATTAATAAGGAAATTAATTATTTGGAGGTCCAAACGAAGGAATTTGGGTAAAATCCTGTGACCCCGGGACTGTGCCCCGAGTCCAATTTCTGGGGCCGTTTCCAACCAACCTGCCAAATTTCGACCTATTACGACCCCGTCGCGACAAATGAAAAAATTGCCCCTGATGCGGTTTTGCGTTGTTTTCTGTCGAACACATCTTCAACCAGACATAATTAATAAGGAAATTAATTATTCAGAGGCCTAAACGAAGGAATTTTACTGAAATCCCGTGATCCCTAGTTTGTGCCCCAAGTCCAATTTTTGGGGCCGTTTCCAATCAACCTGCCAAATTTCGGCCCATTCTGACACCGTCGCGACAAATGACGAAATTTCTCCTAGTGCGGTTTGTCTTTGTTAATTTTCTATCCAGCGCTTCTTCAACCTAACATAATTAATACAAAAATTAATTATTCGAAGGCCTAAATGAAGGAATTTGGCTAAAATCTCGTGATCTTGGGTCTGTGCCCCGACTCCAATTACTGGGGTCATTTTCAATCAACCTGCCAAATTTCGGCCCATTTCGACTCCGTCGCGACAAATGACAACATTGCCCGTTGCGGTTTGCTTTGTTATTTTTCATTCCAACACATCTTCAACCAGACATAATTAATACGAAAATTAATTATTCGGAGGCCTAAACGAAGCAATTTGGCTAAAATCCCGTAACCCCGGGTCCGTGCCCCGAGTCCAATTTCTGGGGCCGTTTCCAACCAACCTGCCAAATTTCAGCCCATTCCGACACAGTTGCGACAAATAACAAAATTGCCCTTGGTGCGGTTTTGTGTTGTTTATTTTTTGTCCAACACATCTTCAACCTGACATAATTAATACGGATATTAATTATTCAGAGGCCTAAATGAAGGAATTTGGCTAAAATCCTGTGATCCCGAGTCTGTGTCCCGAGTCCAATTTCTGGGGCCGTTTCCAATCAACCTGCCATGTTTCGGCCCATTTCGACACGGTCACGACAAATGACAAAATTACCCCTGATGCGGTTTTGCATTGTTAATTTTCTGTCCAACTCTTCTTTAATCTGACATAATTAATACGGAAATTAATTATACGGAAGCCTAAATGAAGGAATTTGGCTAAAATCCTGTGATCCCGAGTCTGTGTCCCGAGTCCAATTTCTGGGGCCGTTTCCAATCAACCTGCCATGTTTCGGCCCATTTCGACACGGTCACGACAAATGACAAAATTACCCCTGATGCGGTTTTGCATTGTTAATTTTCTGTCCAACTCTTCTTTAATCTGACATAATTAATACGGAAATTAATTATACGGAAGCCTAAATGAAGGAATTTGGCTAAAATCCTGTGATCCCGAGTCTGTGTCCCGAGTCCAATTTCTGGGGCCGTTTCCAATCAACCTGCCATGTTTCGGCCCATTTCGACACGGTCACGACAAATGACAAAATTACCCCTGATGCGGTTTTGCATTGTTAATTTTCTGTCCAACTCTTCTTTAATCTGACATAATTAATACGGAAATTAATTATACGGAAGCCTAAATGAAGGAATTTGGCTAAAATCCTGTGATCCCGAGTCTGTGTCCCGAGTCCAATTTCTGGGGCCGTTTCCAATCAACCTGCCATGTTTCGGCCCATTTCGACACGGTCACGACAAATGACAAAATTACCCCTGATGCGGTTTTGCATTGTTAATTTTCTGTCCAACTCTTCTTTAATCTGACATAATTAATACGGAAATTAATTATACGGAAGCCTAAATGAAGGAATTTGGCTAAAATCCTGTGATCCCGAGTCTGTGTCCCGAGTCCAATTTCTGGGGCCGTTTCCAATCAACCTGCCATGTTTCGGCCCATTTCGACACGGTCACGACAAATGACAAAATTACCCCTGATGCGGTTTTGCATTGTTAATTTTCTGTCCAACACATCTTCAACCTGACATAATTAATACGGAAATTAATTATACGGAAGCCTAAATGAAGGAATTTGTCTAAAATCCCGTGATCCCGAGTCTGTGTCCCGAGTCCAATTTCTGGGGCCGTTTCCAATCAACCTGCCATGTTTCGGCCCATTTCGACATTGCCGTGACAAATGAAAAAACTGTCCCTGATGCGGTTTTGCATTGTTAATTTTCTGTCCAACACATCTTCAACCTGACATAATTAATACAGAAATTAATTATTCGAAGGCCTAAACTAAGGAATTTGGCTAAAATCCCGTGATCCCGGGTCTGTGCCCCGAGTCCAATTTCTTGGGTCGCTTCCAATCAACATGCCAAATTTTGGCCCGTTCCGATACCGTCGCGACAAATGATGAAATTACCCCTGATGCGATTTTTCTTTGTTAATTTTCTGTCCAACACTTCTTCAGCCTGACATAATTAATACGAAAATTAAATATTCGGAGGTCTAAACAAAGAAATTTGTCTAAAATCCCGTGATCCCGGGTCTGTGCCCCGAGTCCAATTTCTGGGGCAGTTTCCAATCAACCTGCCAAATTTCGGCCCATTCCGACCTCGTCGCGACAAATGACGAAATTGCACCTTGTGCGGTTTTTCTTTGTTAATTTTCTGTCCATCACTTCTTCAACCTGACATAATTAATACGAAAATTAATTATTCGGAGGCCTAAACGAAGGAATTTGGCTAAAATCCCATGATCCCGTGTCTGCACCCCGAGTCCAATTTCTGGGGCCGTTCCAATCAACCTACGAAATTTCGTCCCATTCAGACACCGTCACGAGAAATGACGAAATTGCCCTTGGTGCAGTTTTTCTTTGTTAATTTTCTATCCAACACTTCTTCAACATGACATAATGAATACGAAAATTAATTATTCGAAGGCCTAAATGAAGGAATTTGGCTAAAATCTCGAGGTCCCAGGTCTGTGCCCTGAGTCCAATTTCTGGGACGTTTCCAATCAACCTGCCAAATTTCGGCCCATTCTGACACCGTCGCGACAAATAACAAAATTGCCCTCGGTGTGATTTTGCGTTATTTATTTTCTGACCAACACATCTTCAACCTGACATAATTAATACGAAAATTGATTATTCAAAGGCCTAAACAAAGGAATTTGGCTAAAATCCTGTGATCCCGGGTCTGTGCCCCAAGTCAAATTTCTGGGGCAGTTTCCAATCAGCCTGCCAAATTTCGGACCATTCCAACACCGTCGCAACAAATGACGAAATTGTCCCTGGTGCGGTTTTGTGTTGTTAATTTTCTGTCCAACACATCTTCAGCCTGACATAATTAATACTTAAATTAATTATTCGGAGGCCTAAACGAAGGAATTTGGCAAAATTCCCGTGATCGCGGGTCTGTTCCCCGAGTCCAATTTCTAGGGCCGTTTACAATCAACCTGCCCAATATCGGCCCATTCCGACACCGTCGCGACAAATGACAAAATTGCCCCGAGTGCGGTTTGGAAATTAATTATTCGGAGGCCTAAACAAGGGAATTTGGCAAAAATCCTGTGATCTCAAGTCTGTGCCTCGAGTCCAATTTCCGGGGTCGTTTTCGATCAACCTGCCAGATCTCGGCCCATTTTCACACAGTCGTGACAAATGACGAAATTGCCCCTTGTGCGGTTTTTCATTGTTAATTTTCTATCCAACACTTCTTCAACCTTACATAATTAATACGGAAATTAATTATTCGGAGGCCTAAACGAAGGAATTTGGCTAAAATCCTGTGATCCCAGGTCTGTGCCTCGAGTCCAATTTCTGGGGCCGTTCCCAATCAACCTGCTAAATTTCGGCCCATTTCGACATCGTCGCGACAAATGACAGAATTGCCTCTGTTCCCTGAGTCCAATTTCTGGGGCCGTTCCCAATCAACCTGCTAAATTTCGGCCCATTTCGACATCGTCGCGACAAATGACAGAATTGCCTCTGTTCCCTGAGTCCAATTTCTGGGGCCGTTCCCAATCAACCTGCTAAATTTCGGCCCATTTCGACATCGTCGCGACAAATGACAGAATTGCCTCTGTTCCCTGAGTCCAATTTCTGGGGCCGTTCCCAATCAACCTGCTAAATTTCGGCCCATTTCGACATCGTCGCGACAAATGACAGAATTGCCTCTGTTCCCTGAGTCCAATTTCTGGGGCCGTTCCCAATCAACCTGCTAAATTTCGGCCCATTTCGACATCGTCGCGACAAATGACAGAATTGCCTCTGTTCCCTGAGTCCAATTTCTGGGGCCGTTCCCAATCAACCTGCTAAATTTCGGCCCATTTCGACATCGTCGCGACAAATGACAGAATTGCCTCTGTTCCCTGAGTCCAATTTCTGGGGCCGTTCCCAATCAACCTGCTAAATTTCGGCCCATTTCGACATCGTCGCGACAAATGACAGAATTGCCTCTGTTCCCTGAGTCCAATTTCTGGGGCCGTTCCCAATCAACCTGCTAAATTTCGGCCCATTTCGACATCGTCGCGACAAATGACAGAATTGCCTCTGTTCCCTGAGTCCAATTTCTGGGGCCGTTCCCAATCAACCTGCTAAATTTCGGCCCATTTCGACATCGTCGCGACAAATGACAGAATTGCCTCTGTTCCCTGAGTCCAATTTCTGGGGCCGTTCCCAATCAACCTGCTAAATTTCGGCCCATTTCGACATCGTCGCGACAAATGACAGAATTGCCTCTGTTCCCTGAGTCCAATTTCTGGGGCCGTTCCCAATCAACCTGCTAAATTTCGGCCCATTTCGACATCGTCGCGACAAATGACAGAATTGCCTCTGTTCCCTGAGTCCAATTTCTGGGGCCGTTCCCAATCAACCTGCTAAATTTCGGCCCATTTCGACATCGTCGCGACAAATGACAGAATTGCCTCTGTTCCCTGAGTCCAATTTCTGGGGCCGTTCCCAATCAACCTGCTAAATTTCGGCCCATTTCGACATCGTCGCGACAAATGACAGAATTGCCTCTGTTCCCTGAGTCCAATTTCTGGGGCCGTTCCCAATCAACCTGCTAAATTTCGGCCCATTTCGACATCGTCGCGACAAATGACAGAATTGCCTCTGTTCCCTGAGTCCAATTTCTGGGGCCGTTCCCAATCAACCTGCTAAATTTCGGCCCATTTCGACATCGTCGCGACAAATGACAGAATTGCCTCTGTTCCCTGAGTCCAATTTCTGGGGCCGTTCCCAATCAACCTGCTAAATTTCGGCCCATTTCGACATCGTCGCGACAAATGACAGAATTGCCTCTGTTCCCTGAGTCCAATTTCTGGGGCCGTTCCCAATCAACCTGCTAAATTTCGGCCCATTTCGACATCGTCGCGACAAATGACAGAATTGCCTCTGTTCCCTGAGTCCAATTTCTGGGGCCGTTCCCAATCAACCTGCTAAATTTCGGCCCATTTCGACATCGTCGCGACAAATGACAGAATTGCCTCTGTTCCCTGAGTCCAATTTCTGGGGCCGTTCCCAATCAACCTGCTAAATTTCGGCCCATTTCGACATCGTCGCGACAAATGACAGAATTGCCTCTGTTCCCTGAGTCCAATTTCTGGGGCCGTTCCCAATCAACCTGCTAAATTTCGGCCCATTTCGACATCGTCGCGACAAATGACAGAATTGCCTCTGTTCCCTGAGTCCAATTTCTGGGGCCGTTCCCAATCAACCTGCTAAATTTCGGCCCATTTCGACATCGTCGCGACAAATGACAGAATTGCCTCTGTTCCCTGAGTCCAATTTCTGGGGCCGTTCCCAATCAACCTGCTAAATTTCGGCCCATTTCGACATCGTCGCGACAAATGACAGAATTGCCTCTGTTCCCTGAGTCCAATTTCTGGGGCCGTTCCCAATCAACCTGCTAAATTTCGGCCCATTTCGACATCGTCGCGACAAATGACAGAATTGCCTCTGTTCCCTGAGTCCAATTTCTGGGGCCGTTCCCAATCAACCTGCTAAATTTCGGCCCATTTCGACATCGTCGCGACAAATGACAGAATTGCCTCTGTTCCCTGAGTCCAATTTCTGGGGCCGTTCCCAATCAACCTGCTAAATTTCGGCCCATTTCGACATCGTCGCGACAAATGACAGAATTGCCTCTGTTCCCTGAGTCCAATTTCTGGGGCCGTTCCCAATCAACCTGCTAAATTTCGGCCCATTTCGACATCGTCGCGACAAATGACAGAATTGCCTCTGTTCCCTGAGTCCAATTTCTGGGGCCGTTCCCAATCAACCTGCTAAATTTCGGCCCATTTCGACATCGTCGCGACAAATGACAGAATTGCCTCTGTTCCCTGAGTCCAATTTCTGGGGCCGTTCCCAATCAACCTGCTAAATTTCGGCCCATTTCGACATCGTCGCGACAAATGACAGAATTGCCTCTGTTCCCTGAGTCCAATTTCTGGGGCCGTTCCCAATCAACCTGCTAAATTTCGGCCCATTTCGACATCGTCGCGACAAATGACAGAATTGCCTCTGTTCCCTGAGTCCAATTTCTGGGGCCGTTCCCAATCAACCTGCTAAATTTCGGCCCATTTCGACATCGTCGCGACAAATGACAGAATTGCCTCTGTTCCCTGAGTCCAATTTCTGGGGCCGTTCCCAATCAACCTGCTAAATTTCGGCCCATTTCGACATCGTCGCGACAAATGACAGAATTGCCTCTGTTCCCTGAGTCCAATTTCTGGGGCCGTTCCCAATCAACCTGCTAAATTTCGGCCCATTTCGACATCGTCGCGACAAATGACAGAATTGCCTCTGTTCCCTGAGTCCAATTTCTGGGGCCGTTCCCAATCAACCTGCTAAATTTCGGCCCATTTCGACATCGTCGCGACAAATGACAGAATTGCCTCTGTTCCCTGAGTCCAATTTCTGGGGCCGTTCCCAATCAACCTGCTAAATTTCGGCCCATTTCGACATCGTCGCGACAAATGACAGAATTGCCTCTGTTCCCTGAGTCCAATTTCTGGGGCCGTTCCCAATCAACCTGCTAAATTTCGGCCCATTTCGACATCGTCGCGACAAATGACAGAATTGCCTCTGTTCCCTGAGTCCAATTTCTGGGGCCGTTCCCAATCAACCTGCTAAATTTCGGCCCATTTCGACATCGTCGCGACAAATGACAGAATTGCCTCTGTTCCCTGAGTCCAATTTCTGGGGCCGTTCCCAATCAACCTGCTAAATTTCGGCCCATTCCGACACCGTCGCGACAAATGACAAAATTGCCCCTGGTGCGATTTTGCGTTGTTTATTTTCTATCCAACACATCTTCAACCTGACCAAATTAATACGGAAATTAATTATTCGGGGCCTAAACGAAGGAATTTGGCTAAAATCCCGTGATCCTAGGTCTGTGCCCTGAGTCCAATTTCTGGGGCCGTTTCCAATCAACCTTCCAAATTTCGGTCCATTCCGACACCGTCGTGACAAATGACAAAATTTCCCCTGGTGCGGTTTTTCTTTGTTAATTTTCTGTCCAAACTTCTTCAACCTGACATAATTAATAGGAAAATTAATTATTCGAAGGCCTAAACGAAAGAATTTGGCTAAAATCCCGTGATCCCGGGTCTGTGCCCAGAGTCCAATTACTGGGGCCGTTTCCTATCAACCTGCCAAATTTCGGCCCATTTTGACACCGTCGGGACAAATGATGAAATTGCCCCGTTGCGATTTTTCTTTGTCAATTTTCTATCCAACACATCTTCAACCTGACATAATTAATACGGAAATTAATTATTCGGAGGCCTAAACGAAGGAATTTGGCTAAAATCCCATAACATCGGGACTGTGCCAAGAGTCCAATTTCTGGGGCCGTTTCCAATCAACCTACCAAATTTCGGCCCATTCCGACACCGTCGCGACAAATGACGAATTTGCCCCTGGTGCGGTTTTTCTTCGTTAATTTTCTGTCCAACACATCTTCAACCTGACATAATTAATACGAAAATTAATTATTCGGAGGCCTAAACGAAGGAATTTGGCTAAAATCCCGTGATTCCGGGTCTGTGCCTCGGGTCCAATTTCTCTGGCTACTTCCAATCAACTTGCCAAATTTCGGCCCAATCCGACACCGTCGCGACAAATGACGAAATTTCCCCTGGTGCGGTTTTTCTTTGTTAATTTTCTGTCCAACGCATCCTCAACCTGACATAATTAATGTGGAAATTAATTATTCGGAGGCCTAAACAAAGGAATTTGGTAAAAATCCCGTGATCCCTGGTCTCTGCCCCGAGTCCAACTTTTGGGGTGGTTTCCAATCACCCTGCGAAATTTTGCCCCATTTCGATAACGTCGCGACAAATGACAGAATTGCCCCGGGTGCGGTTTTGAAATTAATTATTCGGAGACCTAAACAAGAAAATTTGGCTAAAATCCTGTGATCCTGGGTCTGTGCCCCGAGTCCAATTTCTAGGGCCGTTTCCAATGAACCTGCCAAATTTCGGTCCATTCCGACACCATTGCGACAAATGATGAAATTGCCCTTGGTGCCATTTTTCTTTGTTAATTTTCTGTCCAACGCCTCTTCAACCTGACATAATTAATACGAAAATTAATTATTCGGAGGTCTAAACGAAGGAATTTGGCTAAAATCCC
>NW_019257523.1:19398-20536 GCF_002742605.1 Olea europaea var. sylvestris
TGATCCTGGGTTTGTAACTCGAGTCCAATTTCTGGGACCGTTTCCAATCAACCCACGAAATTTCGTTCCATTCCGACACCGTCACGACAAATGACGAAATTGCCCTTGATATGGTTTTTCTTTGTTAATTATCTGTCCAACACTTCTTCAACCTAACATAATTAGTACGAAAATTAATTATTCCGAGTCCTAAACGAAGAAATTTGGCTAAAATCCCGTGATCTCGGGTCTGTGCCCTGAGTCCAATTTCTGGGGCGTTTCCAATCAACCTGCCAAATTTCAACCCATTCCGACACCGTCGCGACAAATGATAAAATTGCCCCTTGTGCGGTTTTGCAATGTTAATCTTCTGTCCAACACTTCTTCAACCTAACATAATTAATATGAGAATTAATTATTCGGAGGCCTAAACGAAGGAATTTGACTAAAATCCCGTGATCCCAGGTCTGTGCCCCGAGTCCAATTTCTAGGGCCGTTTCCAATCAACCTGCCAAATTTCGGACCATTCCGACACCGTCGCGACAAATGACGAAATTGTCCCTGGCGCGGTTTTGTGTTATTAATTTTCTGTCCAACACATCTTCAGCCTGACATAATTACTACGAAAATTAATTATTCGGAGGCCTAAACGAAGGAATTTGGCCAGATTCTCGTGATCTCGGGTTAACCCGAGTCCAATTTCTCGGGCCGTTTCCAATCAACCAGCCAAATTTCGGCCCGTTCCGACACCGTTGCGACAAATGACGAAATTGCTCATGGTGCAATTTTTCTTTGTTAATTTTCTGTCCAACACTTCTTAAACCTGACATAATTAATATGAAAATTAATTATTCGGAGGCCTAAACGAAGGAATTTGGCTAAAATCTAGTGATCTAGGTTCTGTGCCCCGAGTCCAATTTCTCGGGCCGTTTCCAATCAACCGACCGAATTTCGGCTCGTTCCGACACCGTCGCGAGAAATGACGAAATTACCCGTGGTGCGGTTTTTCTTTGTTAATTTTCTGTGCTAAACTTCTTCAACCTGATATAATTAATACGAAAATTAATTATTTGGAGGCCTAAAGGAAGGAATTTGGCTAAAATCCCGTGATCTCGGGTCTATGACTCGAATCCAATTTCTGGGGCGGTTTCCAATCAAC
>NW_019257523.1:24203-31808 GCF_002742605.1 Olea europaea var. sylvestris
GCCATAAGTAGTGCTGCCAAGTCTCCAATGCTCGAACAAGTGAATACAGCTCCTTGTCATATGTCGGATAATTCAATACTGCCTCACTCAACTTCTCGCTAAAGTAAGCAATAGGTCTCCTTTCCTGCATTAACACTGCTCTTATACCTATTCCTGATGCATCACACTCAACCTCGAATGTTTTATCAAAATTTGGTAATGTCATAACAGGTGCTTTACATAGCTTATCCTTAATTGTATTAAATGCAATTTCTTGAGATTCTCCCCAATAAAAACCTACACTCTTCTTTACTATTTCAGTCTACGGTGTGGTGATGGTGCTAAAATCTTTTACAAATCGCCTATAAAAACTAGCCAATCCATGAAAACTCCTAACTTCAGTTATAGTCTTAGGTGTTGGCCATTCTTTTATAGCTTTTATCTTTTCTTCATCGACTTCCACCCCGTTGGCACTAACCACAAATCCTAGGAAAACAACTCTATCCATGCAAAATGTGCACTTTTTGAAATTAGCATATAGTTGTTCCTTTCGCAACACAACAAGCACACAATTTAAATGTTCTAAATGCTCATCTAGGTTTTTGCTATAGATTAAGATGTCATCAAAATAAACTACAACAAATTTCCCAATAAAAGCACGTAAAACATAGTTCATTAAATGCATAAAAGTGCTCGGTACATTAGTGAGTCCAAACGGCATAACTAACCATTCATACAATCCATACTTAGTCTTAAACGCCGTTTTCCATTCATCACCCTCCCGCATGCGAATTTGATGATACCCACTCTTAAGATCAATCTTACTAAAAATGCAAGCACTATGCAACTCATCAAGCATATCATCTAGCCTAGGTATTGGGTGATGATACTTTACCATGATATTGTTGATAGCTCGGCAATCACGCACATTCTCCAAGTCCCGTCCTTCTTAGGCACCAGCAAAACAGGTACAGCACATGGACTCATGCTCTCCCTGACATAACCTTTGCTCATCAACTTCTCCACTTGCTTTTGAAGCTCCTTCGTCTCATCGAGATTGCTTCGGTAAGCTGGTCGATTCGGTATGATAGCTCCGGGTACAAAGTCAATCTGGTGCTCGATGCCTCTGATTGTTGGAAATCCACTTGGCATCTCCTCAGGAAACACATCGTTGAACTCCTGCAATAAAGACTTAACCAAACTAGGGAGGGATGTGTTAGAATCCTCGAAATTGAGGAGGGACTGCTTATACACTAACAATATCATTTGCCTATTATCGCTCATAGCCTTTTTCAACTCACTCTCTTTTGCATAGAAGTTGACCTTTGGCTTTTCTCTCGTTCAGCTGACTCTTTTTCTCTCCTCTCAACTGACTCATTTTCTCTCTGCTCATGTGGCTTCTCTCTCTTTTCTCCACTCTCAGCCACCTCACTATTTTCTCTCTTAGTGATGGTTTCACTATTGCCTCTCCTTTTTCTCGACTCTCTTATTCTCTCGTCTTCTTCACTTTTTAGCTTGATTTGATCTCCATACACTTGTGCCAGTGTTAATGGCGCAAGAGTAATAGTATTCCCATCCTTGACAAAGCTATAACGATTCCTATAACCATCATGTGTGACCCTTCTATCATATTGCCATGGTCTTCCTAACAAGATATGACCCACATGCATAGGCACCACATCACATACTACTTTGTCACTATAACTCCCAATTGAGAAATTAATTAAAACTCTTTTATTCACTCTAACTTCCCCACTTTCATTCAACCATTGCAACTTATAAGGCCTGGGTGTCTTAACAATGCTAGTCCTAATTTCTTAACTAAAGTTGTGCTAGCTACATTCGTGCAACTCCCACCATCAATAATCATACTACATACCTTATCGTTGACGTAACAACGTGTGTGAAATATATTTTCTCGCTGCTACTTCGAATCATCCACTTTGACTTGAGTGTTAAGAGCTCTCCTTGACACCAACGATTTCCCAACAGCAAATTCCAATTTTTCTTCTTCTTCAACGTACTCCAATACAGGCATGTCCTCAAACTTTCCTTCACTTTCACTCACCACCTCTCCATTATCCAACAAAACCATTACCCGTTTATTTGGGCATTGAGAAGCAATGTGCCCTGACCCCAAGCATCTGAAACACTTGATGTCTCGATTCCTTGATGGTTGTGAATCTGTTTTGGGTGCTATTTTGCTAGCACTTTCTTCTTTCCCTTTCTGTCACTCATTCCTACCTTTAGGTACAGCTTTATCACCTTTGTTGTTATTGTTCCACCCTGGCTTCCAAGATGGGTTAACACTCGAAGTTCCTAACGGCTGCCTCGCTGCCCCTTTCCTCTTCAGCTGTCTCTCTACCTTCATAGCCACATGCAACATGTCTTCCAACTCTACATAATGTTGCAACTCCACTACATTGGCAATTTCCCTATTCAACCCATTCAAGAATCGTGCCATGGTAGCCTCCCGATCCTCCACCACATTGGCCCTAATCATGAGTATTTCCATCTCCTTATGATAGTCCTCTACACTTTTCGACCCTTGATATAGACCTTGCAGTTTTTGATGGATCTCTCGGTAATAGTGGCTAGGAACAAACCTCTTTCTCATCAATGACTTCAATTCCTCCCAAGTGCTGATTGGTCTTCCCCCACTCCTACGTTGTGAAGTAATCACCTGATCCCACCATGAAATTGCATAGTCACTGAACTCCAAAACTGCTAACTTCACATTTTTCTCCTCCGAATAGTTATAACACTCGAAGATCATTTCAACCTTCCTTTCCCACTCCAGGTATGCCTCGGGATCACTCCTTCCTTTGAATGAAGGAACTGTCATTTTTATATTTCCCAAGTTTCCATCCAACTCCACCCTGCGATCATTCCGACCCCGTCTGTCGAACCTATCGCCTCTATTCCTCATCCTTCCCATTTCAACACCGTGAAATTCATCTTCGCCCATGTCACTCCCATATCCATACTCCTCTCACCTTTCCCTCCTAGGCTCCCATCTATCCGGTCCTTTGGCATTGGATACAGCCACTCGATGCCCCCGACTAAGATTAGCCACCGATGTATCTAATCTATTCATCCAAGCCTCCTGCTTCTCCAATCTATCTCTCACATCTCCAAACGCCCTCTCAAACCTTTGCACTAAATCCTCCGATGCATTGCTATTATTATCTTGTCGGCTTGAGTTTGATTCTGCCCTTTCTGACATCCTAACACTAAAGATTTTATTTTACTGCCTCACCAAAAGTCACTCAGAAACACACACAAGGTCTTTTACCCTCTATTAAGCTCACCTCTCTGCCTTTTACCACTCAGTTCTTTCAACAATTGCTTCTAGGAACAATCAATGAACTCAATCAATCAATCAATTTGTGTAGAATTCCCCAAACCGGATGTGACTCAACAATTGTAACAAAGGAATCAAAGAAAACTTTTAAAACTTGATTTAAACTGAAGGAATGGAATGATTCAATGTATCCAAGTAATTTAGAAACGATAATGAATAATAAAAGTCGGTATTTGACGGATCAATAATATTTAACAAGTTTTTTTTAACTGTACAATGAACAATACCTTACGGATGAACAGTAATTTTTTTTTTAGATTCAGAAATCAATAACAAAACCAACAAAGAAAATGAAATCTGATTCGGGCAAAAATTGAGCCCAGAAACGGATTTTGAAGATTTTTGATGAAACTTATGGATCAAAAGATCTAGAAAACCTTCTGGACACAAGAACACAAAGAATTGAAAAAAATTAGAAAACAAATGATATAACCTGATTAAATTGTAGCCAAAGTTCTGATACCAACTGATGCGAACCCCGTAGCAATGGAAACTGTGAAACCCACAACGAGATTGATGCGGAACCCAAGAACGCCAATACTAACCCGATTTTGGATCTCGAACCCCAAGAATTGAACCAAGAAACCCTAGATTAGCGAAGAACCTAAAACCCCTTGATTACAATTAAAAGAACCCACAATCCGATTGATAGAACGCCACAAGAAGTTGAATCTTGATAAGTTCCAAGATTGTTCAAGAAGAACAATAAATTGAAAGAAGAAATTTCTCTCTCTATAATATTAATTCAAAAGTCAAAAGTTGTTACAATGAAAAGTAATCTCCTATTTATACTAATGAACAAAAACGTCCAAAACCATCAAATTATGGTAATAATTTGATTTCATAAGAATTCTATCGAAACTAGGAAATTGGGCCAAAATTAGAAAATTCGCCAATTTTTTTGGCTGGTGCGGCCGCATGGTGTAAATCCATACGGTCGCATGGTTCAACAGGAATTAGTCTTTTAGTTTTTGGTATGCATGTGTGCGGCCGCATGTGGTTTTGCCTATACGGCCACATGGTGTTGTCTTCAGCCTCCGCTTTCGTCGCTTGATAACAAATTGATCCAAGTTGATTCGGCCTTCAACCCGAACATGAAAGCTGCTCCATTTTGAGTCCCAAACATGGTTCCATCAATGGTTTCTTGAACGAGCAATCCCATCACTTGTTTCACTTGCTTTGCTCTTGATCACGTCATTGGTCCACCATCGACTATCAACGGGTCTCGTCTCGCACTTGCCTTCGTCGGGCTTGACTCCTGGATCATATCATTATCTTTGTTAATTTTCTATCCAGCACTTCTTCAACCTGACATAATTAATACAGAAATTAATTATTCGGAGGCCTAAATGAAAGAATTTGGATAAAATCCTGTTATCCCGAGCCTATGCCCCGAGTCCAATTCTTGGGGCAGTTTCCAATCAACCTGCCAAATTTTGGCCCATTCTGACACCGTCACGACAAATGACGAAATTTCCACTAGTGCGGCTTGTCTTTGTTAATTTTCTGTCCAGCACTTTTTCAACCTGACACAATTAATACGAAAATTAATTATTCAGAGGCCTAAACGAAGGAATTTGGCTAAAATCCCATGATCCCGGGACTGTGCCCCGAGTCCAATTACTGGCATCGTTTCCAATCAACCTGCTAAATTTTGGCCCATTTCGACACCGTCGTGACAAATGACGAAATTGCCCCGTTGCGATTTTCCTTTGATAATTTTCTATCCAACACATCTTCAACCTGACATAATTAATACGAAAATTAATTATTTGGAGGCCTAAACGAAGCAATTTGGCTAAAATCCCGTGACCCCGGGTCTGTGCCCCGAGTCCAATTTCTGGGGCCGTTTCCAACTAACCTGCCAAATTTCGGTCCATTTCGACACCGTCACAACAAATGACAAAATTGCCCCTAGTGCGGTTTTGCGTTGTTTATTTTTTGTCCAACACATCTTCAACCTGACATAATTAATATGGAAATCAATTATTCGGAGGCCTAAACAAAGGAATTTGGTTAAAATCCTGTGATCCCGAGTATGTGCCCTGAGTCCAATTTCTGGGGCCGTATCCAATTAACCTGCTAAATTTCGGCCCATTCCGACACCATCGCGACAAATGACGAAATTACCCCTAGTACAGTTTTTCGTTGTTAATTTTCTATCCAACACTTCTTCAACCTAACATAATTAATACGGAAATTAATTTTTCGGAGGCCTAAATGAAGGAATTTCGCAAAAAATCCCGTGATCCCGGGTCTGTGCCCCGACTCCAATTTCTGGGGCCGTTTCCAATAAACCTGCCAAATTTCGGCCCATTCCGACACCATCGTGACAAATGACAAAATTACCCCTGGTGGGATTTTGCGTTGTTAATTTTCTGTCCTACACATCTTCAGCCTGACATAATTAATACGAAAATTAATTATTCAGAGGCCTAAACGAAGGAATTTGACTAAAATCTCATGATCCCGGGTCTGTGCCTCGAGTCCAATTTCTGGGGCCGTTTCCAATCATCAACCTGTCAAATTTCGGCCCATTCCGATGCCGTCGTGACAAATAACGAAATTGCCCCTAGGGCGGTTTTTCTTTGTTAATTTTCTGTCCAACATTTCTTCAACTTGACATGATTAATACGAAAATTAATTATTCGGAGGCCCAAATGAAGGAATTTGGCTAAAATCCCGTGATTTCGGGTTTGTGCCTCGAGTCCAATTTCTGGGGCCGTTTCCAATCAACCTGCCAAATTTCGGCCCATTCCAACGCCGTCGCGACAAATGACGAAATTGCCAATGGTGCGGTTTTGAATTGTTAATTTTCTGTTCAACACATCTTCAACCTGACATAATTAATATGGAAATTAATTATTCATAGGCCTAAATGAAGGAATTCGACTAAAATCCCGTGATCTCGGGTCTGTGCCCCGAGTCCAATTTCTGGGGCCGTTTCCAATCAACCTACCAAATTTCGGCCCATTTCGACACCGTCGCGACAAATGACAAACTTGCCAATGGTGCGATTTTGAATTGTTAATTTTTTATCTAACACATCTTCAACCTAACATAATTAATACGAAAATTAATTATTCGGCGGCCTAAACGAAGGAATTTGGCTAAAATCCTGTGATCCTGAGACTGTGCCCCGAGTCAAAATTTTGGGGCCATTTCCAATCAACCAGCCAAATTTCGGCCCATTCCGACAACGTCACGACAAATGACGAAATTGCCCTTGGTACGATTTTACGTTGTTAATTTTCTATCCAACACATCTTCAACCTGGCATAATTAATACGGAAATTAATTATTCGGAGGCCTAAACGAAGGAATTTAGCTAAAATCCCGTGATCCTGGGTCTGCGCCTCGAGTCCAATTTCTGGGGCCGTTTCCAATCAACCTACCAAATTTCGGCCTATTCCGACGCCGTCGCGACAAATGACAAAATTGCCTATGGTGCGGTTTTGAATTGTTAATTTTCTGTGCAACACATCTTCAACCTGACATAATTAATACGGAAATTAATTATTCGTAGGCCTAAACAAAGGAATTTGGCTAAAATCCCGTGATCCCAGGTCTGTGCACTGAGTCTAATTTCTGGGACCGTTTCCAATAAACCTACCAAATTTCAGCCCAATCTGACACCGTCACGACAAATGACAAAATTGCCAATGGTGCGGTTTTGAATTGTTAATTTTCTGTCTAACACATCTTCAACCTGACATAATTAATACAAAAATTAGTTATTTGGAGGCTTAAACGAAGGAATTTGGCTAAAATCCCGTGATCCTAAGTCTGTGCCCCGAGTCCAATTTTTGGGCCCATTTCCAATCAACCTACCAAATTTCGGTCCATTCCGACACCGTCGCGACAAATGACGAAATTGCCCCTGATGCAGTTTTACGTTGTTAATTTTCTGTTCAACACATCTTCAACTTGACATAATTAATACGGAAATTAATTATTTGGAGGCCTAAACGAAGGAATTTGGCTAAAATCCCGTGATCCCGAGTCTGTGCCCCAGTCCAATTTCTGGGGCCGTTTCTAATCGACCTGCGAAATTTTCGCCCATTCTGACAGCGTCGCGACAAATGACAAAATTGCCCCTGGTGCGGTTTGGAAATTAATTATTCGAAAACCTAAACGAGGGATTTTGGCTAAAATCCTGTGATCCCAGGTCTGTGCCCTGAGTCCAATTTCTGGGGCTGTTTCCAATCAACCTGCCAAATTTCGACCCATTCCGACACTGTCGAGACAAATGACGAAATTGC
>NW_019257524.1:0-1106 GCF_002742605.1 Olea europaea var. sylvestris
AAAAAAAAATGCACCTGAGGCAATTTTGTCATTTGTCGCGATGGTGTCGGGATGGGCCGAAATTTGTCTGGTTGAATGGAAACGGCCCGGGAAATTGGACGCGAGGTACAGACCCGGGATCATGGGATTTTATCCAAATTCGTTCGGTTGGGCCTCCGAATAAATAATTTTCGTATTTATTATGTCAAGTTGGAAAAGTGTTGGATAGAAAATTAACAAAGAAAAATCGCACCAGTGGCAATTTTGTCATTTGTCGCGACGGTGTCGAAATGGGCCGAAATTTGGCAGGTTGATTGTAAACGGCCCATGAAATCGGACTCGGGGCACAGATCCGGGATCAGGAGATTTTAGATAAATTCCTTCGTTTAGGCCTCCGAATAATTAATTTCCTTATTAATTGTGTCTGGCTGAAGAAGTACTACACAGAAAATTAACGAAACAAAACCGCACCAGGGGAAATTTTGTCATTTTTCGCGACGATGTCAAAATGGGCCGAAATTTGTCAAGTTGATTGGAAACGGTCCGCGAAATAAGACTCGGTGCACAGACCCAGGATCACTGGATTTTAGCCAAACTCCTTCGTTTGGCCCACCGAATAATTAATTTTCGTATTAATTATGTCAGGTTGAAGAAGTGTTGGACAGAAAATTAACAAAGAAAAATCGGACGAGGGGCAATTTTGTCATTTGTCGCGACGGTGTCGGAATGGGCCGAAATTTGGCATGTTGATTGTAAACGGCCCACGAAATTAGACTCGGGGCACAGACCCGGGATCACAGGTTTTTAGCCAAATTCCTTCGTTTGGGACTCCTAATAATTAGTTTCCTTATTAATTATGCCAGTTTGAAGAAGTGCTATATAGAAAATTAACAGAGAAAAATCGCACCAGGTGTAATTTTGTCATTTGTCACGATGGTATCAGAATGGGCCAAAATTTGGCAAGTTGATTGGAAACGGCCCGCAAAATTGGACTCGGGGCACAGACTCGAGATCACGGGATCTTACCGATCCAAGCAATCATCGAATGAATCTCCAAACACAGAAAAATCATCCATGAATACCTCGATGTATTTTTCCACCATATCAGAAAATATGGCCATCATGCA
>NW_019257525.1:0-1106 GCF_002742605.1 Olea europaea var. sylvestris
TTGACAGATCAATCGAAAACAAAAGCCGCGCCGGGGAAATTTCATCCTTTTTTGCAACGGTGTCGGAATGGGCTCAAAGTTGACAGGTTGACCGGGTATAAAAACCGCGCCGGGGGCAATGTCGTTATTTTTCGCGACTGTGTCGAAATTGGCTAAAATTTGACAGGTTGATCGGAAACAAAAATCGCACGGGGGGCAATATGGTCATTTTTCGCGACGGTGTCGGAATTGGCTAAAATTTGACAAGTTGATCGGAGACAAAAATCGCGCGGGGGCAACCTTGTTAGTTTTCGCGTCGATGTCGGAAAGGGATAAAATCTGACTGGTTGATCGGAAACAAAAACCTAGCCGGGGACAATTTCGTCATTTTTCGCAACTGTGTCGAAATTGGCTGAAATTTGACAAGTTGATCTGAAACAAAAATCGCGCCGGGGGCAATTTCGTCATTTTTCGCGACGGTGTCGAAATTGGCTAAAATTTGACTGGTGCATCGGAAACAAAAATCGCGCCGGGGACAATTTCGTCATTTTTCGCGACTGTGTCGGAATGGGCTGAAATTTGGCAGTTTGATAGGAAATAAAAATCACGCGCGAGGGCAATTTCCTCCTTTTTCTCGACTGTGTCGGAATGAGCTCAAATTTGACAGGTTGATCATGAGCAAAAACCGCATCGAGGGTAATTTCGTCATTTTTTGCAACTGTGTCGGAATTGGCTAAAATTTGACTGGTTGATAGGAAACAAAAATCACGCCGGGGCAATTTTGTCATTTTTCGCAACGATGTCGAAATGGGCTAAAATTTGATTGGTTGATAGGAAACAAAATCCGCGCCGGGGGCAATTTCCTCATTTTTCGGGACTGTGTCGGAATGGGCTAAAATTTGACAGGTTGATCGGAAACAAAAATTCTGTCTGGGGAAATTTCGTCATTTTTCTCGACTGAGTCTGAATGGGCCCAAATTTCACAGGTTGATCGGGAACAAAATTCGCGCCGGGAGAATTTCGTCATTTTTCACAACTGTGTCTGAATTGGCTAAAATTTGACAGGTTGATCGAAAACAAAAATCGCGCCGGGGGCAATTTCAACATTTTTCGCGACGGTGTCGGAA
>NW_019257526.1:0-1106 GCF_002742605.1 Olea europaea var. sylvestris
CCGTTTTGGATTGAACTCACCACTTCGTCGTGACGTACGAGGGATTTCGGCCATTTTTTGAAAGAATGAGCACTTGCATATTTCGAACGCTTGGATTGTCGGGGTACGAAGAATTGAGCGTAACTTTTGCACCCGGTGTCCGTTTTGGGCCCGTAGGTCCTTTTTGGAAATGTAGCGACCGTTTTGGATTGAATTCACAACTTCGTCGTGACGTATGAGGGATTTTGGCCATTTTTCGAAAGAATGAGCACTTGCATATTTGGAACGCTTGGATTGTCAGCGTACAAGGAATTGAGCGTAACTTTTGCACACGGTGTCCGTTTTGGGACCATAAGTACTTTTTGGAAATGTAGCGACCGTTTTGCATTGAACTCACAACTTCGTCATGACGTACGATGGATTTCGGCCATTTTTCGAAAGAATGAACACTTGCATATTTGGAACGCTTGGATTGTCGGCGTACGAAGAATTGCGCGTAACTTTTGCACACGGTGTCCGTTTTGGGCCCGTAAGTTCTTTTTGGAAATGTAGCGACCGTTTGGATTCAACTCACCACTTCGTCGTGACGTATGAGGGATTTCGGCAATTTTTCGAAAGTGTGAGCACTTGCATATTTGGAATGCTTGGATTGTCGACGTACCAAGAATTGAGCGTAACTTTTGCCCACGGTGTCCGTTTTGGGACCAAAAGTACTTTTTGGAAATGTAGCGACCGTTTGGATTCAACTCACCACTTCGTCGTGACGTATGAGGGATTTCGGCAATTTTTCGAAAGTGTGAGCACTTGCATATTTGGAATGCTTGGATTGTCGACGTACCAAGAATTGAGCGTAACTTTTGCCCACGGTGTCCGTTTTGGGACCAAAAGTACTTTTTGGAAATGTAGCGACCGTTTGGATTCAACTCACCACTTCGTCGTGACGTATGAGGGATTTCGGCAATTTTTCGAAAGTGTGAGCACTTGCATATTTGGAATGCTTGGATTGTCGGCATACAAAGAATTGAGCGTAAATTTTGCCCCCGATGTCCATTTTGGGCCCGTAAGTCCTTTTTGGAAATGTAGCGACCGTTTTGGATTGAACTCTCCACTTCGTCGTGACATATGAG
>NW_019257527.1:0-1106 GCF_002742605.1 Olea europaea var. sylvestris
GGATGTACAATTGGAAACTAGCATTGGTAGCAAGTTATTTATCAGGGGTGTCAAACATGTTCCTGATATGCGCTGCAACTTGACTTCTGTTGGAAAGCTTGATGAAGAAGGCTATCATAATCACCTTGGAGATGGTTGTTGGAAACTTACAAAGGTTTCTCTTGTTTTAGCTAAAGGAAAGAAGACTAATGGTCTCCACAAAACAGAAGCAAAATTAATTCATGGATATGTGAAGATCGCTGAAAATGATTCCTCTACTGAGCTATGGCATAAACGGCTTGGCCACATAAGTGAAAAGGGACTTCAAATTCTTGCCAAAAAGAAGCTACTAGACAACGTGAAAGGTACGTCACTAATCCCTTGTAATCATTGCTTAGTTGATAAGTAAAGTAGAGTTGCATTTCATAGATTTCCTATATCTAGAAAGACTCATATTCTTGATTTAGTTCACATAGATGTTTGCATGATGCAAAGTAAATCTCTAGGTGGTGCAATATATTATGTTACAGTTATTGATGATCATTCTAGAAAAGTGTTTGCATATTCTTTGAAATCTAAAGATCAGGTGCTGGAAGTATTTAAAGAATTTCATTTGAAAGTTGAAGGAGAAACTGGAAGGCAGTTAAAATGTGTCAAAACAGATAACGGTGGTGAATACAAATGGCTATTTGAAGAGTACTGTAGAAGATATGGCATCAAGCTTGAGAAAACTTTTCCAAAGACCCCACAACCAATGGGGTGGCAGAGAGAATAAACAGGACTATTTGTGAGAAAATCAGATGTATGCTCTCTCATGCAAAACTGCCTAAGCACTTTTGGGCTGAGGCAATGAGGACAACAGTTGACTTGATTAATCTTTCTCCATCAGTTCCTTTGAATGGTGATGTTCAATGGAGCTTTTGAACAGAGAAAGATATATCTCTTGATCACTTGAGAGTTTTTGGCTGTCGGGTATCTGTTCATATTCTTAAAGATAAAAGGTTCAAACTTGATAGCAAAGCAAAATAACGTATCTTCTTGGGCTATGCACATGAAGAATTTGGGTACAGATTGTGGGATCCTATGAACAAAAAGATTATCAGGAGCAGAGATGTTGTATTCTTTGA
>NW_019257528.1:0-1106 GCF_002742605.1 Olea europaea var. sylvestris
GAAACGACCTGCAAAATTGGACTCGGGTCATAGACCCGAGATCGCGGGATTTTAGCCAAATTCCTTCATTTGGGCCTCCGAATTATTAATTTTTGTATTAATTATGTCAGGTTGAAGAAGTGCTAGGCAGAAAATTAACAAATAAGAATTGGACCGGGGACAATTTTGTCATTTGTCGCGTCAGTGTTGGAATGGGCCGAAATTTGGCAGGTTGATTGGAAATGGCCCGCGAAATTGGACTTGGGGCATAGACCAGGGATCATGAGATTTTAGCCAAATTTCTTCGTTTGGTCCTCCGAATAATTAATTTCCGTATTAATTATGTCAGGTTGATGAAGTGACAGACAAAAAATTAACAAAGTAAAACCGTACCAGTGGTAATTTTGTCATTTGTCGCGACGGTGTCGAAATGGGCCGAAATTTGGCAGGTTCATTGGAAACGGCCCGAGAAATTGGACGCGGGGCACAAACTTGGGATCCCGGGATTTTTGCCAAATTCCTTCGTTTGGGCCTCCGAGTGATTAATTTTCGCATTAATTATGTCAGGTTGAAGAAGTGCTGGACAGAAAATTAACAAAGAAAAATCGCAACTGGGGCAATTTTCTCATTTGTTGCGACGGTGTCGGAATGGGCCGAAATTTGGCAGGTTGATTGGAAAAGGCCCGTGAAATTGGACTCGGGGCACAGACCCTGGATCACGGGATTTTAGCCAAATTCCTTCGTTTGGGCCTCCGAATAATTAATTTCCATATTAATTATGTTAGATTGAAGAAGTGCTGAACAAAAAATTAACAAAGAAAAATTGCACCAGGGGCAAATTTGTCATTTGTCGCGATGGTGTCGGGACGGGCCGAAATTTGGCAGGTTGCTTGGAAACGACCTACAAAATTGGACTCGAGTCACATACCTGGGATCACGGAATTTTAGCCAAATTCCTCCGTTTGGGCCTCCGAATAATTTATTTTCGTATTAACTATATCAGTTGAAGATGTGTGTTGGACAAAATATTAACAAAGAAAAATCGCACCAGGGGCAATTTTGTCACTTGTCGCAACGGTGTCGAAATGGGCCGAAATTTGGCAGGTTGATTGGAAACGGCCCGCGGA
>NW_019257529.1:0-1106 GCF_002742605.1 Olea europaea var. sylvestris
AAAACGGTCACTACATTTCCGAAAAGTACTTATGGTCCCAAAAACGGACACTGTCTGCAAAAGTTATGCTCAATTCTTCGAACGCTGTCAGTCCAAATATCCAGGTGCATGTTCCTCAAAAAATGTTTAAAATCCCTCATACGTCACGACGAAGTCGTGAGTTCAATCCAGAAGGGTCGCTACATTTCCGAAAAGTACTTATGGTTCCAAAACGGACACCGTCTGCAAAAGTTACGGTCATTTCTTCGAAGGTCGACAATCCAAGAGTTCCAAATATGCGAGTTGTCGTTCTTTAAAAAATGGTCGAAAACCTTAATACGTCATTACGAAATCGTGAGCTAAACCCAAAACGGTCGCTACATTTCCGAAAAGTACTTATGGTCCCAAAAACGGACACTGTCTGCAAATAGCTATGCTCAATTCTTCGAACGCCGTCAGTCCAAATATGCAGGTGCACGTTCCACAAAAAATGGTTTAAATCCCTCATACGTCACGATGAAGTTGTGAGTTCAATCCAGATGGGTCGCTACATTTCCGAAAAGTACTTATGGTCCCAAAACGGACACCGTCTGCAAAAGTTACGATCATTTCTTCGAAGGTCGACAATCCAAGAGTTCCAAATATGCGAGTTGTCGTTCTTTAAAAAATGGTAGAAAACCTTAATACGTCATTACGAAATCGTGAGCTAAACCAAAAATGGTCTCTACATTTCCGAAAAGTACTTATGGCCCCAAAAATGGACACTGTCTGCAAAAGCTATGCTCAATTTTTGGGACGCCGTCAGTCCAAATATCCAGGTGCAGTTCCTCAAAAAATGGTTAAAACCCTCATACGTCACGACGAAGTTGTGAGTTCAATCCAGAAGAGTCACTACATTTCCGAAAAGAACTAATGGTCCCAAAACGGACACCATCTGCAAAAGTTACGGTCATTTCTTCGAAGGTCGACAATCCAAGAGTTCCAAATATGCGAGTTGTCGTTCTTTAAAAAAGGGTAGAAAATCTTAATATGTCATTACGAAACCGTGAGCTAAACCCAAAATGGTCTCTACATTTCCAAAAAGTACTTATGGCCCCAAAAATGGACACTGTCTACAAACGCTATGC
>NW_019257530.1:0-1106 GCF_002742605.1 Olea europaea var. sylvestris
GCGCGATTTTTATTTTAGATCAAACTGCCAAATTTCAGCCAATTCCGACACAGTCGAGAAAAATGACGAAATTGCCACCGGCGTGATTTTTGTCTCCGATCAAACTGTCAAATTTTAGCCCATTCCGACACAGTCGAGAAAAATGAAAAAATTGCCCCGGCGCGATTTTTATTTTAGATCAAACTGCCAAATTTCAGCCAATTTCGACACAGTCGAGAAAAATGACGAAATTGCCCCCGGCGCGGTTTTTGTTCCCGATAAACATGTCAAATTTGAGCCCATTCCGACACAGTCGAGAAAAATGACGAAATAGCCGCCGGCGCGATTTTTATTTCCGATCAAACTGCCAAATTTCAGCCAATTCCAACACAGTCGAGAAAAATGACGAAATTGCCCCCAGCGCTGTTTTTGTATCCGGTCAACCAGTCAAATTTTAGCAAATTCCGACACAGTCGCAAAAAATGACGAAATTACACCCGGCGCGATTTCTGTTCTCGATCAACCTGTCAAATTTGAGCCCATTCCGACACAGTCGAGAAAAATGACGAAATAGCCCCCGGCGCGATTTTTATTTTAGATCAAACTGCCAAATTTCAGCCAATTCCGACACAGTCGAGAAAAATGACGAAATTGCCCCCGGCGCAGTTTTTGTATCCGATCAACCAGTCAAATTTTAGCTCATTCCGACACAGTCGCAAAAAATGACGAAATTACACCCGGCGCGATTTTTGTTCCCGATCAACCTGTCAAATTTGAGCCCATTCCGACACAGTCGAGAAAAATGACGAAATTGCCGTCGGCGAGATTTTTATTTCCGATCAAACTGCCAAATTTCGGCCAATTCCGACACTGTCAAGAAAAATGACAAAATTGCCCCAGGCGCGGTTCTTGTTTTCGATCAACCAGTCAAATTTTAGCCAATTCAGACACAGTCGCGAAAAATGATGAAATTACACCCAGCGCGGTTTTTGTTCCCGACCAACCAGTCAAATTTGAGCCCATTCCGCCACAGTCGAGAAAAAAGACGAAATTGCCCCCGGCGCGATTTTTATTTTAGATCAAATTGCCAAATTTCAGCCAATTCCTACACAGTCGAGAAAAATGAC
>NW_019257531.1:0-1106 GCF_002742605.1 Olea europaea var. sylvestris
ACTTGTGAAAAAAAAAAAAATAAATAAAAAAAAAAAAATCAAATTTAAACAGGAAACAATTCAAATACCAAGAGTCTAATGCAAATTACCAAAACTTGAATTTTCCCCTGGACTTCACCTTTAGTCAAATACTCAAATTGATAGCATACCAACTTCTAGCATTCATTTGATTATGTAAATAAGTGTCTTTATAAAGTTTCCCAAAAATAAAAATAAAGAATGAGTGCTTGATCTTATTCCTAATTTAAATCAGATAAGTAAAAAAGGCAGCCCCGGAATTTCCCAATTTCTTCTTAAATATATTGTTTCCAAAGACGGAAAACCCCTTTCGCAACAAGAAATTATATCAAATCAAATCTTAATTTAACGCACGCCCAATAAAATTCAGCAAGACCACATATCTCAAAATGCAATCTTTATCTCAGAATCAATCAATTCAAGTTACAAATATGCAATCATGTAAACCAGCATACTAATTCAATAAATAAAAAAGGGGATTATTAAAAATCAGTACTTACAGAATACAGAGATTTATTCAGCTGCCTTTAATCTTCTTGTGATTATTCCATTACATAATTTAACCATACCTTAAAAATTCTACACTCGTGAAAAATGTGAGTGCGTATGGTGGAGTAGGTTGTGGTGGGTATAAGTTTTACTTTTACATAAAAACTGACAAGATTCAAGGGTTTCATCAAAAGAGATAAAGACAAAATTGTAATCTTTAAGCTTTGGATTCCACAGTCTCATCTCTTTCAAATCTAGCCGTCAATATTTTACTGTTCTTAGAACATATAATAGAGCAGTACAATGGTTTGACGAAAAGGTCAACGCTCCCAATGCAATAATCGCATTTGGAGTAGGTGCATTTCTTTGGACCCATAAAAAAATTTCACTGCTAACATAAAAATAAAACTTTAATTATGATTTTTTGAATTTATAATTTTTTCATAGAGCCATGACCAGATTCTTTTGTCACGTCAACGATGAGAAATTTTTATCATATCCACTAAATATATAATATTAGAGCTATCTTGTAGAATTTCTAGCTCACTTAAAAATAATACTAAAAAAATACTTAGAGGGAGTCGCTCAAGTTCAAGTAT
>NW_019257532.1:0-1106 GCF_002742605.1 Olea europaea var. sylvestris
AGGCAGTAAGTCATTTAAAGCTAAACTAGACATTTCATTTTTTTCATTAAATAGTTACATAGACCCGATTAGCAGTATGTGTGTCTGTGTGTGTGTGTGTGTATATATATATATATATATATTAAAATATTATATTATCTCCAATATAAGAGCAAAAATAATAAAAGTTGTGCATTAGGATCAAAAATTCGCCGGGTAGATGCAAATAGGTAGAAGGATCAAGCTTGTCCGACTGGATGTCACGACAATTGCCACCCTTTCTTGTTGTTAGGCTTTAATTTGCTGTTCCAAGAATATAAAATATATATTAGTGATAGTATATAAGGTTTAAATAATTGCAATGAATTCACACACAAAAATTCTAATCTTCTAACTATTAGAAAGACTATTTAATAGAGCTTCTCTTTGAAAAAAATCCTATAGCTAGGAAGAGATAAGTCTTTCAAAATAGATTGGAGAATGAAATCTAGGTGTAACCTTAAGAATGTTTATCACATCAGTGTAAGCTCAATAAAGTACTAGGATGTTAATGATAAGCCTTACTAAACACGTCTAAATAAAATGAACTCAATAAGTAAATATATCTAAGTTATTAATGCAAGTCTTAACGTACTACTTAAATATGTTCAAAACAAACCATTTAAATGCAAGAGTTCATAAATTAATGCAATTCGTAAAACTACGTGTAATACAATAGTTGGTTAAAAAAGCAAAAATGAATAAAAAATGGGTTGCCTCCCATTAAGCGCTCGATTTATAGTCAAGAGCTTGACTTTTTGGGTGATGTCTTTAAGGTGGTTTAAATCGAAATGTTTCGCTTTTGCATTTCTTGCAATTTTTAGCCTTAAATCCTCTTTTAGCTCTCCAAACTATAAATTCTCCATTCTTGTCTCTACCAATAATCCCTCCAAATTTTGGTTTTCTCTTCTAACAGTTCAGTTCAATGGATAGTTCATCTTCATCTATACACTTACACTCGTCGAGGTCTGATGGTTGTTTAGATGTATTATATAATTTAAAAAATTATTGTTCCTCGTCCACTCTCAAGATTAGCTCACATTTCTCCATATATAACAATTCTTTCACGCTTACATTGTTGCCATATA
>NW_019257533.1:0-1106 GCF_002742605.1 Olea europaea var. sylvestris
CGAGTCAAATTTTAGCCCTTTCCGACACAGTCGGGAAAAATGACGAAATTGTCCCCGGCGCGATTTTTATTTCCTATCAACCAATCAAATTTCAGCCCATTCCGACACAGTCGCGAAAAATGACGAAATTTCCCCTGGCTCGATTTTTGTTTCCGATCAACCCATCAAATTTTAGCCAATTCCGACGCAGTTTTGAAAAATGACGAAATTCACCCGGCGCGGTTTTTGTTCCCGATCAACCTGTCAAATTTGAGCTCATTCCGACACAGTCGCGAAGAATGACGAAATTGCCCCCGGCGCGATTTTTATTTCCGATCAACCAGTCAAATTTCAGCCCATTCCGACCCCGTCGCGAAATTGCCCCCGGAGCGATTTTTCTTTCCGATCAACCTGCCGAATTTCAGCCCATTCCGACCCCGTCGCGAAATTGCCCCCGGAGCGATTTTTCTTTCCGATCAACCTGCCGAATTTCAGCCCATTCCGACCCCGTCGCGAAATTGCCCCCGGAGCGATTTTTCTTTCCGATCAACCTGCCGAATTTCAGCCCATTCCGACCCCGTCGCGAAATTGCCCCCGGAGCGATTTTTCTTTCCGATCAACCTGCCGAATTTCAGCCCATTCCGACCCCGTCGCGAAATTGCCCCCGGAGCGATTTTTCTTTCCGATCAACCTGCCGAATTTCAGCCCATTCCGACCCCGTCGCGAAATTGCCCCCGGAGCGATTTTTCTTTCCGATCAACCTGCCGAATTTCAGCCCATTCCGACCCCGTCGCGAAATTGCCCCCGGAGCGATTTTTGTTTCCGATCAACCCGTCAAATTTTAGCTCATCCCGACACAATCGCGAAATATGACAAAATTGCCCACGTCGCGATTTTTATTTCCAAACAACCAGTCAAATTTCAGCCCATTCCGACACAGTCGCGAAAAATACGAAATTGCCCTCGGCGCGATTTTCGTTTCCGATCAACCAATCAAATTTTAGCCCATTCCGACGCTTTCGAGAAAAATGACGAAATTGTCCACGGCGCGATTTTTATTACCGATCAACCAGTCAAATTTCAGCCCATTCCGACACAGTCGAGAAAAATGACGAAATTGCCCCCGG
>NW_019257534.1:0-31798 GCF_002742605.1 Olea europaea var. sylvestris
CAACAGTAGTTGTGGAATTGTGAAATATAATGTGTTCACGATATTTTTTCTTTATTTAACTTAATCATTTAAAGTATTTTCAGTTTCATGTTGCTGCTACTGTTACTTATGGACTAAGTTGATGGTGGGAAAAAGGGGTGAAGTGGGTGAGGATAATTTTACCATTGTTTATGGAAAGAAAAAGGTATTTTTGTATTTAATTCACGGAAAAACTGATGAAATATGGACGGAAGGACGACCAGCGCAAAGAAAGGTTGAAATGAGGGCAAAAATGCCAAAAAATGAAAGATAGGGACGTTTTCCACAATAGACTTGAAAGGTAGGGACGTTTTGTGCCAATTACCCTTTAATTAACGGAAAAACTGACGGAATATGGAC
Organism: Olea europaea var. sylvestris; assembly: GCF_002742605.1. Lineage (NCBI taxonomy): Eukaryota > Viridiplantae > Streptophyta > Magnoliopsida > Lamiales > Oleaceae > Olea > Olea europaea. The sequence continues at coordinate 379 of NW_019257534.1, forward strand.
GGAAGGACGTCAAGCTCAAAGAAAGGTTGAAATGAGGGCAAAAATGCCAAAAAATGAAAGGTAGGGACGTTTTCCACAATAGACTTGAAAGGTAGGGACGTTTTCCACAATAGACTTGAAAGGTAAGGACGTTTTGTGCCAATTACCCTTTTGGAAATGTAGCAAACGTTTTGGATTGAACTCACCACTTCGTCGTGACATACGTGGGATTTTGGCCATTTTTCGAAAGAATGAACACTTGCATATTTGGAACGCTTGGAGAGTCGGCGTACGAAGAATTGAGTTTAACTTTTCCACACGGTGTCCATTTTGGGCCCATAAGTACTTTTTGGAAATGTAGCAAACGTTTTGGATTGAACTCACCACTTCATCATGACGTACGAGTGATTTTGGCCATTTTTCGAAGGAATGAGCACTTGCAAATTTAGAACGCTTGGAGAGTCGGCGGACGAAGAATTGAGCTTAACTTTTGCACACGATGTCCGTTTTGGGCCCATAAGTACTTTTGGAAATGTAGCGACCGGTTAGGATTGAACTCACCACTTCGTCGTGACGTACGAGGGATTTTGACCATTTTTCGAAAGAATGAGCACTTGCATATTTCGAACGCTTGAAGGGTCGACGGACAGGAATTGAGCGTAACTTTTGCACACGGTGTCCGTTTTGGGCCCATAAGTACTTTTTGGAAATGTACCGACCGTTTTGGATCAAACTCACCACTTCGTCGTGACGTACGAGGGATTTTGGCCATTTTTCGAAAGAATGAGCACCTGCATATTTAGAACGCTTGGAGAGTCGGCGTACGAATAATTGAGCTTAACTTTTACAGACGGTGTCCGTTTTGGGCCAAGAAGTACTTTTTGGAAATGTAGCGACCGTTTTGGATTGAACTCACAACTTCATCGTAACGTACGAGTGATTTTGGCCATTTTTCAAAAGAATGAGCACTCGCATATTTAGAACGCTTGGAGAGTCGGCGGACAAAGAATTGTGCGTAACTTTTGCACACCGTATCCGTTTTGGGCCCATAAGTACTTTTTGGAAATATAACGGCCGTTTAGGATTGAACTCACCACTTCGTCGTGACGTACGAGGGATTTTGGCCATTTTTCGAAAGAATGACCCCTTGCATGTTAAGAACGCTTCGAAAGTCGACGGACGAAGAATTGAGCGTAACTTTTGCATACGGTGTCCGTTTTGGGCCCATAAGTACTTTTTGGAAATGCAGCGACCGTTTCGGATTGAACTCACCACTTCGTCATGACGTACGAGGGATTTCGGCCATATTTCGAAAGAATGAGCACTTGCATATTTAGAACGCTTGTAGGGTCGACGGACGAAGAATTGAGCGTAACTTTTGCACACGGCGTCCGTTTTGGGTCCATAAGTACTTTTTTGAAATGTAGCGACCGTTTTGGATTGAACTCACCATTTCGTCACGACGTACGAGTGATTTTGGCCATTTTTGGAAATAATGAGCACTTGCATAATTTGAACGCTTGTAGAGTCGGAGTACGAAGAATTGAGTTTAGCTTTTGCACACGGCGTCCGTTTTTGGCCCATAAGTACTTTTTGGAAATGTAGCGACCGTTTCAGATTGAACTCACCACTTCGTTGTGACGTGCGAGGGCTTTTGGCCATTTTTCAAAAGTATGAGCACTCGCATATTTGGAATGCTTGGAGAGTTAGCGGACGAAGAATTGAGCATAATTTTTACGCACGGTGTCCGTTTTGGGCCCATAAGTACTTTTTGGAAATGCAGGGACCGTTTTTGATTGAACTCACCACTTCGTCGTGACGTATGAGGGATTTTGGCCATTTTATGAAAGAACGACCACTAGCATATTTAGAACGCTTGGAGAGTCGACGGACGAAGAATTGATCGTAACTTTTGCACACGGTGTCCATTTTGGGCCCATAAGTACTTTTTCGAAATGTACCGACCGTTTTCGATTGAACTCACAACTTCGCTGTGACGTACGAGGGATTTTGGCCATTTTTCGAAGGAAGGAGCACTTGCATATTTAGAACGCTTGGAGAGTCGGCGGACGAAGAATTGAGCGTAACTTTTGGACACGATTTTCGTTTTGGGCCCATAAGTACTTTTTGGAAATGTAGGGACCATTTTGGATTGAACTCACCACTTCGTCGTGACGTACGATTCATTTTGGCCATTTTTCGAAAGAATGAGCACTTGCATATTTGGAACGCTTCTAGAGTTGGCGTACGAGGAATTGAGTTTAGCTTTTGCACACGGTGTCCGTTTTTGCCCCATAAGTACTTTTTGCAAATGTAGCGACCGTTTCGGATTGAACTCACCACTTCGTCGTGACGTACGAGGGATTTTGGCCATTTTTCGTAAGAATGAGCAGTTGTATATTTAGAATGCTTGGAGAGTTGACGGACGAAGAATTGAGCGTAACTTTTGCACAAGGTGTCCGTTTTGGGCCCATAAGTACTTTTTGGAAATGTAGCGACCGTTTTGGATTGAACTCACCACTTCATCGTCATGTACGAGGGATTTTGGCCATTTTTCAAAAGAATGAGTACTTGCATATTTAGAACGCTTGGAGAGTCGGCGGACGAAGAATTAAGTGTAACTTTTGCACACAGTGTTCATTTTTGCCCCATAAGTACTTTTTGTAAATGTAGCGACCGTTTTGGATTGAACTCACCACTTCGTCATGACGTACGAGGGATTTTGGCCATTTTTCGAAAGAATGAGCACTTGCATATTTAGAACGCTTGGAGAGTCGGCGGACGAAGAATTGAGAGTCACTTTTGTACACGGTGTCCGTTTTGGGCCCATAAGTACTTTTTGGAAATGTAGCGACCATTTTGGATTGAACTCACCACTTCGTCGTGATGTACGAGTGATTTTGGCCATTTTTCGAAAGAATGAGCACTTGCATATTTAGAACGCTTGGAGAGTCGACGGACGAAGAATTGAGCGTAACTTTTGCACACGGTTTCCGTTTTGGGCCCATTAGTACTTTTTGGAAATTTTAGTGACCGTTTTGGTTTGAACTCACCACTTCGTCGTGACGTACGAGGGATTTTGTCCATTTTTCGAAAGAATGAGCACCTGCAAATTTGGAACGCTTGGAGAGTCAGCGTACGGAGAATTGAGCTTAACTTTTACACACGGTGTCCATTTTGGGCCCATAAGTACTTTTTGGAAATGTAGCGACCATTTAGGATCGAACTCACCACTTCGTCATGACGTACGAGGGATTTTGGCCATTTTTCGAAAGAATGAGCACCTGCATATTTGGAACGCTTGGAGAGTCGGCATACGAATAATTGAGCTTAACTTTTACAAACTGTGTCCGTTTTGGGCCAAGAAGTACTTTTTGGAAATGTAGCGACCGTTTTGGATCGAACTCACCACTTCGTCGTCACGTATGAGGGATTTTGGCCATTTTTCGAAAGAATGAGCACTTCCATATTTGAAACTCTTGGAGAGTTGGGGTACGAATAATTGAGCGTAACTTTTGCAGATGGTGTCCGTGTTTGGCCCATAAGTACTTTTTGGGAATGTAGCGACTGTTTGGGATTGAACTCACCACTTCGTCATGACGTACGAGGAATTTTGGCCATTTTTCGAAAGAATGAGCACCTACATATTTGGAACGCTTGGAGAGTCGGCGTACGGAGAATTGAGCTTAACTTTTACACACGGTGTCCGTTTTGGGCCCATAAGTACTTTTTGGAAATGTAGCGATCGTTTTGGATCGAACTCACCACTTCGTCGTCACGTACGAGGGATTATTGCCATTTTTCGAAAGAATGAGTACTTGCATATTTGGAACTCTTGGAGAGTTGGCGTACGAAGAATTGAGTTTAGCTTTTGTACACAGTGTCCGTTTTTGGCCCATAAGTACTTTTTGGAAATGTAACGACCGTTTGGGATTGAACTCACCACTTCGTCGTGACGTATGAGGGATTTCGGCCATTTTTGAAAGAGTGAGCACTTGCATATTTGGAACGCTTGGAGAGTCGACGTACGAAGAATTGAGCTTATCTTTTGTGCACGGTGTCCGTTTTGGGCCCATAAGTACTTTTTGGAAATGTAGCGACCGTTTCGGATTGAACTCACCACTTCGTCGTCACGTACGAGGGATTTTGGCCATTTTTCGAAAGAATGAGCACTTGCATATTTGGAACTCTTGGAGAGTTGGCGTACGAAGTATTGAGCGTAACTTTTGCAGACGGTGTCCGTTTTTAGCACATAAGTACTTTTTGGAAATGTAGCGACCGTTTCGGATTGAACTCACCACTTCATCGTGACGTACGAGGGATTTTGCCCATTTTTTGAAAGAATGAGCATTCGCATATTTGGAATGCTTGGAGGGTCCGCGGATGAAGAATTGAGCGTAACTTTTGCACACGGTGTCCGTTTTGGGCCCATAAGTACTTTTCGGAAATGCAGGGACCGTTTTAGATTGAACTCACCACTTCGTCGTGACGTATGAGGGATTTTGGCCATTTTACAAAAGAATGAGCACTCGCATATTTAGAACGCTTGGAGAGTCGACGGACGAAGAATTGATCGTAACTTTTGCACACGGTGTCCATTTTGTGCCAATAAGTACTTTTTGGAAATGTAGCGAACGTTTTCGATTGAACTCACCACTTCGCCGTGACGTACGAGGGATTTTGCCCATTTTTCGAAAGAATGAGCACTTGCATATTTAGAACACTTGGAGAGTCGACGGACGAAGAATTGAGCGTAACTTTTGCACACGGTTTCCGTTTTGGGCCTATAAGTACTTTTTGGAAATGTACCAATCGTTTTGGATTGAACTCACCACTTCGTCGTGACGTACGAGGGATTTTGGCTATTTTTGGAAAGAATGAGCACTTGCATATTTAGAACGCTTGTAGAGTCAGCGTACGAGGAATTGAGTTTAGCTTTTGCACACGGTGTCCATTCTGGGTCCATAAGTACTTTTTGGAAATGTAGCGATCGTTTCGGATTGAACTCACCACTTCATCGTGACGTACGAGTGATTTTGGCCATTTTCCAAAAGAATGTGCACTTGCATATTTGGAACGCTTGGAGAGTCGGCGTACGAAGAATTGAGCTTAGTTTTTGGCACACGGTGTCCGTTTCGTGCCCATAAGTACTTTTTGGAAATGTAGCAACCATTTTGGATTGAACTCACCACTTCGTCATGACGTACGAGGGATTTTGGCCTTTTTTCGAAAGAATGAGCACTTGCATATTTAGAACGCTTTTAGAGTCGACGGACGAAGAATTGAGCGTAACTTTTGCACACGTTGTCCGTTTTGGGCCCTACTTTTTGGAAATGTAGCGACCGGTTAGGATTGAACTCACCACTTCGTCGTGACGTACGAGGGATTTTGGCCATTTTTCGAAAGAATGAGCACTTGCATATTTCGAACGCTTGAAGGGTCGACGGATAGGAATTGAGCGTAACTTTTGCACACGGTGTCCGTTTTGGGCCCGTAAGTACTTTTTGGAAATGTACCGACCGTTTTGGATCCAACTCACCACTTCGTCGTGACGTATGAGGGATTTTGGCCATTTTTCGAAGGAATGTGCACTTGCATATTTAGAACGCTTGGAGAGTCGATGGACGAAGAATTGAGCGTAACTTTTGCGTACGGTGTCCGTTTTGGGCCCATAAGTACTTTTTGGAAATGTAGCGACCGTTTTGGATTGACCTCGCCACTTCGTCGTGATGTATGAGGGATTTTGGCCATTTTTCGAAAGAATGAGCATTTGCATATTTGGAACTCTTGGAGAGTTGGTGTACGAAGAATTGAGCGTAACTTTTGCAGACGGTGTCCGTTTTTGGCCCATAAGTACTTTTTGGAAATGTAGCGACCGTTTGGGATTGAACTCACCACTTCGTCGTGACGTACGAGGGATTTTGGCCATTTTTCGAAAAAAATAGCACTTGCATATTTTGAACGCTTGTAGAGTCGACATACGAAGAATTGAGTTTAGCTTTTGCACACGGTGTCCATTTTTGGCCCACAAGTACTTTTTGCAAATGTAGCGATCGTTTTGGATTGAACTCACGACTTCGTCATGACGTACGAGGGATTTTGGCCATTTTTCGAAAAAAATAGCACTTGCATATTTTGAACGCTTGGAGAGTCGTCATACGAAGAATTGAGTTTAGCTTTTGCACACGGTGTCCATTTTTGGCTCATAAGTACTTTTTGCAAATGTAGCGATCGTTTTGGATTGAACTCACGACTTCGTCATGACGTACGAGGGATTTTGGCCATTTTTCGAAAGAATGAGCACTTGCATATTTAGAACGCTTGGAGAGTCGGCGGACGAAGAATGGAGCGTAACTTTTACACACGATGTCCGTTTCGGGCCCATAAGTACTTTTTGGAAATGTAGCGACCGTTTTGGATTGAACTCACCACTTCGTCGTGACGTACGAGGGATTTTTTCCATTTTTCGAAAGAATTAGCACTTGCATATTTTGAACGCTTGTAGAGTTGGCGTACGAAGAATTGAGTTTAGCTTTTGCACACGGTGTCCATTTTTGGCTCATAAGTACTTTTTGCAAATGTAGCGATCGTTTTGGATTGAACTCATGACTTCGTCATGACGTACGAGGGATTTTGGCCATTTTTCGAAAGAATGAGCACTTGCATATTTAGAACACTTGGAGAGTCGGCGGACGAAGAATTGAGCGTAACTTTTGCACACGATGTCCGTTTCGGGCCCATAAGTACTTTTTGGAAATGTAGCGACCGTTTTGGATTGAACTCACCACTTCGTCAGAATGTACGAGGGATTTTGGCCATTTTTCAAAAGAATGAGCACTTACATATTTGGAACGCTTGGGGAGTCGGCGTACGAAGAATTGAGTTTAGCTTTTGCACACGGTGTCCGTTTTGGGCCCATAAGTACCTTTTGGAATTGTAGCGACCATTTTGGATCGAACTCACCACTTCGTCGTGACGTATGAGGGATTTTGGCCATTTTTCGAAGGAATGTGCACTTGCATATTTAGAACGCTTGGAGAGTCGACGGACAAAGAATTGAGCGTAACTTTCTCACACGGTGTCCGTTTCGGGCCCATAAGTACTTTTTGGAAATGTAGCGACCGTTTTGGATTGACCTCGCCACTTCGTCGTGATGTATGAGGGATTTTGGCCATTTTTCGAAAGAATGAGCAGTTGCATATTTGGAACTCTTGGAGAGTTGGTGTACGAAGAATTGAGCGTAACTTTTGCAGACGGTGTCCGTTTTTGGCCCATAAGTACTTTTTGGAAACGTAGCGACCGTTTGGGATTGAACTAACCACTTCGTCGTGACGTACGAGGGATTTTGGCCATTTTTCGGAAGAAATAGCACTTGCATATTTTGAACGCTTGTAGAGTCGGCGTACGAAGAATTGAGTTTAGCTTTTGCACACGGTGTCCATTTTTGGCCCATAAGTACTTTTTGCAAATGTAGCGATCGTTTTGGATTGAACTCACGACTTCGTCATGACGTACGAGGGATTTTGGCCATTTTTCGAAAGAATGAGCACATGCATATTTAGAACGCTTGGAGAGTCGACGGACGAAGAATTGAGCGTAACTTTTGCACACGATGTCCGTTTCGGGCCCATAAGTACTTTTTGGAAATGTAGCGACCGTTTTGGATTGAACTCACCACTTCGTCGGGATGTACGAGGGATTTTGGCCATTTTTCGAAAGAATGAGCACCTGCATATTTGGAACGCTTGGAGAGTCGGTGTACGGAGAATTGAGCTTAACTTATACACACGGTGTCCGTTTTGGGCCCATAAGTACTTTTTGGAAATGTAGCGACCGTTTTGGATTGAACTCACCACTTCGTCGTGACGTACGAGGGATTTTGGCCATTTTTCGAAAGAATTAGCACTTGCATATTTTGAATGCTTGTAGAGGCGGCGTACGAAGAATTGAGTTTAGCTTTTGCACACGGTGTCCATTTTTGGCCCATAAGTACTTTTTACAAATGTAGCGATCGTTTTGGATTGAACTCACGACTTCGTCATGACGTACGAGGGATTTTGGCCATTTTTCGAAAGAATGAGCACTTGCGTATTTCGAACGCTTGGAGGGTCGACGGACGAAGAATTGAGCGTAACTTTTGCACACGGTGTCCGTTTTGAGCCCATAAGTACTTTTTGGAAATGAGGGTACCATTTTTGATTGAACTCACCACTTCATCTTGACGTACGAGGGATTTTGGCCATTTTTCGAAAGAATGAGCACTCGCATATTTAGAACGCTTGGAGAGTCGGCGGACGAAGAATTGAGCGTAACTTTTGTACACGAAGTCTATTTTGGGCCCATAAGTACTTTTTGGAAATGTAGTGAACGTTTTGGATTGAACTCACCACTTCGTCGTGACGTACGAGGGATTTTTACCATTTTTCGAAAGAATGAACACTTGCATATTTGGAACGTTTGGAGAGTCGGCGTACGAAGAATTGAGCGTAACTTTTGCATACGGTGTCCGTTTTGGGACCATAAGTACTTTTTGGAAATGTAGCGACCGGTTAGAATTGAACTCACCACTTCGTCGGGATGTACGAGGGATTTTGGCCATTTTTCGAAGAAATGAGCACTTGCATATTTCGAACGCTTGGAGAGTCGACGGACGAAGAATTGAGCGTAACTTTTGCACATGGTGTCCGTTTTGGGCCCATAAGTACTTTTTGGAAATGTAGCGACCGGTTAGAATTGAACTCACCACTTCGTCGTGACGTACGAGGGATTTTGGCCATTTTTTGAAAGAATGAGTACTTGCATATTTCGAACGCTTGGAGGGTCGACGGACAGGAATTGAGCGTAACTTTTGCACACGGTGTCCGTTTTGGGCCCATAAGTACTTTTTGGAAATGTACCGACCGTTTTGGATCCAACTCACCACTTCATCGTGACGTACGAGGGATTTTGGCCATTTTTCGAAAAAATGAGCACCTGCATATTTAGAACGCTTGGAGAGTCGACGTACGAATAATTGAGCTTAACTTTTACAGACGGTGTCCATTTTGGTCCCATAAGTACTTTTTGGAAATGTAGCGACCGTTTTGGATTGAACTCACGACTTCATCGTTACGTACGAGCGATTTTGGCCATTTTTCAAAAGAATGAGCACTCGCGTATTTAGAACGCTTGGAGAGTCGGCGGACGAAGAATTGTGCGTAACTTTTGTACACCGTGTCCGTTTTGGGCCCATAAGTACTTTTTGGAAATATAACGGCCGTTTAGGATTGAACTCACCACTTCGTCGTGACGTACGAGTGATTTTGGCCATTTTTTGAAATAATGAGCACTTGCATAATTTGAACGTTTGTAGAGTCAGAGTACGAAGAATTGAGTTTAGCTTTGGCACGCGGTGTCCGTTTTTGGCCTATAAGTACTTCTTGGAAATGTAGCGACTGTTTCGGATTGAACTCACCACTTCATCGTGACGTACGAGGGATTTTGGCCATTTTTCGAAAGACTGAGCACTCGCGTATTTGGAATGCTTGGAGAGTCAGCGGACGAAGAATTGAGCGTAACTTTTGCGCACGGCGTCCGTTTTGGGCCCATAAGTACTTTTTGGAAATGCAGGGACCGTTTTTGATTGAACTCACCACTTCGTCGTGACGTACGAGGGATTTTGGCCATTTTACGAAAGAATGAGTACTTGCATATTTAGAACGCTTGGAGAGTCGACGGACGAAGAATTGATCGTAACTATTGCACACGGTGTCCGTTTTGGGCCCATAAGTACTTTTTGGAAATGTAGCAACCATTTTCGATTGAACTCACAACTTCGTCATGACGTACGAGTGATTTTGGCCATTTTTCGAAGGAAGGAGCACTTGCATATTTAGAACGCTTGGAGAGTCGGCGGACAAAGAATTGAGCGTAACTTTTGCACACGGTGTTCATTTTGGGCCCATAAGTACTTTTTGGAAATGTAGCGACCGTTTTGGATTGAACTCACCACTTCGTAGTGATGTACGAGGGATTTTGGCCATTTTCGAAAGAATGAGCACTTGCATATTTAGAAAGCTTGGAGAGTCGACGGACGAAGAATTGAGCTTAACTTTTGCACACGGTTTCCGTTTTGGGCCCATTAGTACTTTTTGGAAATGTAGCGACCGTTTTGGTTTGAACTCACCACTTCGTCGTGACGTACGAGGGATTTTGTCCATTTTTCAAAAGAATGAGCACCTACATATTTGGAACGCTTGGAGAGTCGGCGTACGGAGAATTACGCTTAACTTTTACACACGGTGTCCGTTTTGGGCCCATAAGTACTTTTTGGAAATGTAGCGACCGTTTTGGATTGAACTCACCACTTCGTCGTGACGTACGAGGGATTTTGTCCATTTTTCGAAAGAATGAGCACCTGCATATTTGGAACGCTTGGAGAGTCGGCGTACGGAGAATTGAGCTTAACTTTTAGACACGGTGTCCGTTTTGGGCCCGTAAGTACTTTTTGGAAATGTAGCGTCTGTTTTGGATCGAACTCACCAATTTGTCATCACGTACGAGGGATTTTGGCCATTTTTCGAAAGAATGAGCACTTGCATATTTGGAACTCTTGGAGAGTTGGCGTACGAAGAATTGAGTTTAGCTTTTGCACACAGTGTCCATTTTTGGCCCATAAGTACTTTTTGGAAATGTAACGACCGTTTGGGATTGAACCCACCACTTCGTCGTGACGTACGAGGGATTTTGGCCATTTTTCGAAAGAATGAGCACTTGCATATTTGGAACGCTTGGAGAGTCGGCATAAGAAGAATTGAGCGTAACTTTTGCCCACGGTGTCCATTTTGGGCCCATAAGTCCTTTTTGGAAATGTAGCTACCCTTTTTGATTCAACTCACCACTTCGTCGTGACGTATGAGGGATTTCGGCCATTTTTCGAAAGAATGAGCACTTGCATATTTGGAACTCTTGGAGAGTTGGCGTACGAAGTATTGAGCGTAACTTTTGCAGACGATGTCCGTTTTTGGCCCATAAGTACTTTTTGGAAATGTAGCGAACGTTTCGGATTCAACTCACCACTTCGTCGTGATGTACGAGGGATTTTGACCATTTTTTGAAAGAATGAGCACTCGCATATTTGGAATCCTTGGAGGGTCCGCGGATGAAAAATTGAGCGTAACTTTTGCACACGGTGTCCATTTTGGGCTCATAAGTACTTTTTGGAAATGCAGGGACCGTTTTTGATTCAACTCACCACTTCGTCGTGACGTATGAGGGATTTTCGCCATTTTACGAAAGAATGAGCACTCACATATTTAGAACGCTTGGAGAGTCGACGGACGAAGAATTGATCGTAACTTTTGCACACGGTGTCCGTTTTGGGCCCATAAGTACTTTTTGAAAATGTAGCGACCGTTTCGGATTGAACTCACCACTTCGTCGTGACGTATGAGGGATTTCGGCCATCTTTCGAACGAATGAGCACTTGCATATTTAGAATGCTTGGAGAGTCGACGGACGAAGATTGAGATAACTTTTATACACGGTGTCCGTTTTGGGCCCATAAGTACTTTTTGAAAATGTAGCGACCGTTTCGGATTGAACTCACCACTTCGTCGTGACGTATGAGGGATTTCGGCCATCTTTCGAACGAATGAGCACTTGCATATTTAGAATGCTTGGAGAGTCGACGGACGAAGATTGAGATAACTTTTATACACGGTGTCCGTTTTGGGCCCATAAGTACTTTTTGAAAATGTAGCGACCGTTTCGGATTGAACTCACCACTTCGTCGTGACGTATGAGGGATTTCGGCCATCTTTCGAACGAATGAGCACTTGCATATTTGGAACGCTTGGAGAGTCGGCGTACGAAGAATTGAGTTTAGTTTTTGGCACACGGTGTCCGTTTCGGGCCCGTAAGTACTTTTTGGAAATGTAGCAACCGTTTTGGATTGAACTCACCACTTCATCATGACGTACGCGGGATTTTGGCCATTTTTTGAAAGAATGGGCACTTGCATATTTAGAATGCTTGGAGAGTCGACGGACGAAGATTGAGATAACTTTTACACACGGTGTCCGTTTTGGGCCCATAAGTACTTTTTGGAAATGTAGAGGCCGTTTTGGACTGAACTCACAACATCGTCGTGAGGTACGAGGTATTTTGACCATTTTTGAAAGAATGAGCACTTGCATATTTAGAACGCTTAGAGAGTTGGTGGACGAAGAATTGAGCGTAACTTTTGCACACGGTTTCCGTTTTGGGTTCATAAGTACTTTTTGGAAATGTAGCGACCATTTTGGATTGAACTCTCCACTTCGTCGTGACGTACGAGGGATTTTGGCTATTTTTCAAAAGAATGAGCACTTGCATATTTAGAACGCTTGGTGAGTCGACGGACGAAGAATTGAGCGTAACTTTTGCATACGGTTTCCGTTTCGTGCCCATAAGTACTTTTTGGAAATGTAGCGAGCGTTTTGGATTGAACTCACCACTTCATCGTGACGTACGAGGGATTATGCCCATTTATCGAAAGAATGAGCACTTGCATATTTAGAATGCTTGGAGAGTCGGCGGACGAAGAATTGAGCGTAACTTTTGCACACGGTTTCCGTTTTGGGCCCATAAGTACTTTTTGGAAATGTAGCGAGCGAGCGTTTTGGATTGAACTCACCACTTCGTCATGACATACGAGGGATTTTAGCCATTTTTCGAAAGAATGTGCACTTGCCTATTTAGAACGCTTGGAGAGTCGGCGGATGAAGAATTGAGCGTAACTTTTGCACACGGTGTCCGTTTCGGGCCCATAAGTACTTTTTGGAAATGTAGCAACCGTTTTGGATTGAACTCACCACTTCATCGTGACGTACGAGGGATTTTGGCCATTTTTCAAAAGAATGAGCACTTGCATATTTAGAACGCTTGGAGCGTCGGCAGACGAAGAATTGAGCGTAACTCATGCACACGATGTCCGTTTTGGGCCCATAAGTACTTTTTGGAAATGTAGCGACCATTTTGGATTGAACTCACCTCTTCGTCGTGATGTACGAGGGATTTCGGCCATTTATCGAAAGAATGAGCACTTGCATATTTGGAACGCTTGGAGAGTTTGTGTACGAAGAATTGAGCGTACCTATTGCACACGATTTCCATTTTGGGCCCATAAGTACATTTTGGAAATGTAGCGACCGTTTTGGATTGAACTCACCACTTCATCATGACGTACGAGGGATTTTGGCCATTTTTTGATGGAATGGGCACTTGTATATTTAGAAAACTTGGAGAGTCGACGGATGAAGAATTGAGCGTAACTTTTGCACACGGTGTCCGTTTTGGGCCCATAAGTACTTTTTGGAAATGTAGGGACCATTTTTGATTGAACTCACGGACGTACGATGGATTTTGGCCATTTTTCGAACGAACGGGCACTTGCATATTTGGAACGCTTGGAGAGTCATCGGACGAAGAATTGAGCGTAACTTTTGCACACGGTGTCCGTTTTCGGCCCATAAGTACTTTTTGGAAATGTAGGGACCATTTTTGATTGAACTCACGGACGTACGATGGATTTTGGCCATTTTTCGAAAGAATGAGCACTTGCATATTTGGAACGCTGGAAGAGTTGGCGTACGAAGAATAGAGCGGAACTTTTGCACACGGTGTTCATTTTGGGTCCATAAGTACTTTTTGGAAATGTAGCGACCGTTTCGGATTAAACTCACCACTTCGTCGTGACGTACGAGGGATTTTGGCCATTTTTCGAACGAACGGGCACTTGCATATTTGGAACGCTTGGAGAGTCATCGGACGAAGAATTGAGCGTAACTTTTGGACACAGTGTCCGTTTTGGGCCAATTAGTACTTTTTGGAAATGTAGCGACCGTTTTGGATTGAACTCACCACTTAGTAGTGACGTACGAGGGATTTTGGCCATTTTTCGAATGAATGAGCACTTGCATATTTAGAACGCTTGGAGAGTCGGTGGACGAAGAATTGAGCTAACTTTTCCACACGATTTTCATTTTGGGCCAATAAGTACTTTTTGGAAATGTAGGGACCATTTTTGATTGAACTCACGACTTCGTCATGACGTTCGAGGGATTTTGGGCATTTTTCAAAAGAATGAGCACTCGTATATTTAGAACGCTTGGAGAGTCGGCGGACGAAGAATTGAGCATAACTTTTGCACACCGTTTCCGTTTTAGGCCCATGAGTACTTTTTGGAAATATAGCGACCGTTTTGGATTGAACTCACCACTTCGTCATGATGTACGTGGTATTTTGGCCATTTTTCAAAAGACTGAGCACTTGCCTATTTAAAACGCTTGGAGAGTCGCAGACGAAGAATTCAGCGTAACTTTTGCACACTATGTCCGTTTCGGGCCCATAAGTTCTTTTTGGAAATGTAGCGACCGTTTTGGATTGAGCTCACCACTTCGTTGGGACGTACGAGGGATTTTGGACATTTTTTGAAAGAATGAGTACGTGCATATTTAGAATGCTCGGAGAGTCGGCGGAATAAGATTTGAGCGTAACTCTTGCACACGGTGTCCGTTTTGGGCCCATAAGTACTTTTTGGAAATATAGCGACCGTTTTGGATTGAACTCACCACTTTGTCATGACGTACGAGGGATTTTGGCCTTTTTTCGAAAGAATGAGCACTTACATATTTAGAACGCTTGGAGTGTCGACAGACGAAGATTTGAGCGTAACTTTTGCACACGGTGTCCGTTTTGACCCCATAAGTACTTTTTGGAAATGTAGCGACCGTTTTGGATTGAACTCGCCTCTTCGTCATGACGTACGAGGGATTTTGGCCTTTTTTCGAAAGAATGAGCACTTACATATTTAGAACGCTTGGAGTGTCGACAGACGAAGATTTGAGCGTAACTTTTGCACACGGTGTCCGTTTTGACCCCATAAGTACTTTTTGGAAATGTAGCGACCGTTTTGGATTGAACTCACCACTTCGTCATGACGTACGAGGGATTTTGGCCATTTTTTGATAGAATGGGCACTTGTATATTTAGAAAACTTGGAGAGTCGGTGGACGAAGATTTGAGCGTAACTTTTGCACACTGTGTCCGTTTTGGGCCCATAAGAACTTTTTGGAAATGTAGAGGCCGTTTTGGATTGAACTCACAACTTCATCATGACGTACGAGGTATTGTGACCATTTTTGAAAGAATGAGCACTTGCATATTTAGAACGCTTAGAGAGTTTGCGGACGAAGAATTGAGCGTAAGTTTTGCACACGGTGTCCGTTTTGGGCCCATAAGTACTTTTTTGAAATGTAGCGAACGTTTTGGATTAAACACACCACTTCGCCGTGACGTACGATGGATTTTGGCCATTTTTCGAAAGAATGAGCACTTGAATATTTGGAACGCTGGGAGAGTTGGCGTACGAAGAATAGAGCGTAACTTTTGCACACGGTGTTCATTTTGGGTCCATAAGTACTTTTTGGAAATGTAGCGACCGTTTCGGATTAAACTCACCACTTCATCGTGACGTACGAGGGATTTTGGACATTTTTCGAACGAACGAGCACTTGCATATTTGGAACGCTTGGAGAGTCGTCGGACGAAGAATTGAGCGTAACTTTTGGACACAGTGTCCGTTTTGGGCCAATTAGTACTTTTTGGAAATGTAGCGACCGTTTTGGATTGAACTCACCACTTAGTAGTGACGTACGAGGGATTTTGGCCATTTTTCGAATGAATGAGCACTTGCATATTTAGAAGGCTTGGAGAGTCGGTGGACGAGGAATTGAGCGTAACTTTTCCACACGATTTTCATTTTGGGCCCATAAGTACTTTTTGGAAATGTAGGGACCATTTTTGATTGAACTCACGACTTCATCATGACGTTCGAGGGATTTTGGGCATTTTTCAAAAGAATGAGCACTCGTATATTTAGAACGCTTGGAGAGTCGGCGGACGAAGAATTGAGCATAACTTTTGCACACCGTTTCCGTTTTGGGCCCATGAGTACTTTTTGGAAATATAGTGACCGTTTTGGATTGAACTCACCACTTCGTCATGATGTACGAGGTATTTTGGCCATTTTTCAAAAGACTGAGCACTTGCCTATTTAAAACACTTGGAGAGTCGGCAGACGAAGAATTCAGCGTAACTTTTGCACACGATGTCCGTTTCGGGCCCATAAGTTCTTTTTGGAAATGTAGCGACCGTTTTGGATTGAGCTCACCACTTCGTTGGGACGTACGAGGGATTTTGGACATTTTTCGAAAGAATGAGTACGTGCATATTTAGAACACTCGGAGAGTCGGCGGAATAAGATTTGAGCGTAACTCTTGCACACGGTGTCCGTTTTGGGCCTATAAGTACTTTTTGGAAATGTAGCGACCGTTTTGGATTGAACTCACCACTTCGTCGTGACGTACGAGGGATTTTGGCCTTTTTTCGAAAGAATGAGCACTTGCATATTTAGAACGCTTGGAGAGTCGACGAACGAAGAATTGAGCGTAACTTTTGCACACGGTTTCCGTTTTGGGCCCATAAGTACTTTTTGGAAATGTAGCGACCGTTTTGGATTGAACTCTCCACTTTATCGTGACGTACGAGGGATTTTGGCCATTTTTAAAAAGAATGAGCACTTCCCTATTTAGAACGCTTGGAGAGTCGACGAACGAAGAATTGAGCGTAACTTTTGCACACGGTTTCCGTTTTGGGCCCATAAGTACTTTTTGGAAATGTAGCGACCGTTTTGGAATGAACTCACCACTTCGTCGTGACGTACGAGGGATTTTGGCCATTTTTCAAAAGAAGGAGCACTTGCATATTTAGAACGCTTGGAGAGTCGGTGGACGAAGAATTGAGCGTAACTTTTGCACACGGTTTTCATTTTGGTCCCATAAGTACTATTTGGAAATGTAGCGACCGTTTTGGATTGAAATCACCACTTTGTCTTGACGTACGAGGGAATTAGGCCATTTTTCGAAAGAATGAGCACTTGCCTATTTAGAACGCTTGGAGAGTCGGCGTACGAAGAATTGGGCGTATTGGAGAGTCGGCGTACGAAGAATTGAGCGTAACTTTTGCACACGGTGTCCGTTTTGGGTCCATAAGTACTTTTTGGAAATGTCGCGACCATTTCGAATTGAACTCACCTCTTCGTCGTGACGTACGAGTGATTTTGGCCATTTTTCGAAAGAATGAGCACTTGCATATTTGGAACGCTTGGAGAGTCGGCTTACGAAGAATTGATTTTAGTTTTTGGCACACGGTGTCCGTTTCGGGCCCATAAGCACTTTTTGGAAATGTAGCAACCGTTTTGGATTGAACTCAACACTTCGTCATGACGTACGAGGGATTTTGGCCTTTTTTGAAAGAATGAGCACTTGCATATTTAGAATGCTTGGAGAGACGGCGGACGAAGAATTGAGCGTAACTTTTGCACACCGTGTCCGTTTTGGGCCCATAAGTACTTTTTGGAAATACAGCTACCGTTTTGGATTGAACTCACCACTTCGTCATGATGTACGAGGCATTTTGGCCATTTTTCGAAAGAATGAGCACTTGCCTATTTAAAACGCTTGGAGAGTCGGCACACGAAGAATTCAGCGTAACTTTTGCACACGATGTCCGTTTCGGGGCCATAAGTACGTTTTGGAAATGTAACGATCGTTTTGGATTGAGCTCACCACTTCGTTGGGACGTATGAGGGATTTTGGACATTTTTCGAAAGAATGAGCACTTGCATATTTGGAACGCTTGGAGAGTCGGCGTACGAAGAATTGAGTTTAGTTTTTGGCACACGGTGTCCGTTTCGGGCCCATAAGTACTTTTTGGAAATGAAGCAACCGTTTTGGATTGAACTCACCACTTCGTCATGACGTACGAGGGATTTTGGCCTTTTTTTGAAAGAATGAGCACTTACATATTTAGAACGCTTGGAGAGTCGGCGGACGAAGAATTGAGCATAACTTTTGCACACCGTGTCCGTTTTGGGCCCATAAGTACTTTTTGAAAATATAGCGTCCGTTTTGGATTGAACTCACCACTTCATCATGATGTACGAGGTATTTTGGCCATTTTACGAAAGAATGAGTACTTGCCTATTTAAAACACTTGGAGAGTCGGCAGATGAAGAATTCAGCGTAACTTTTGCACACGATGTCCGTTTCGGGCCCATAAGTACTTTTTGGAAATGTAACGACCGTTTTGGATTGAGCTCACCACTTCATTGGGACGTACGAGGGATTTTGGACATTTTTCGAAAGAATGAGCACTTGCATATTTAGAACGCTTGGAGAGTCGGCGGAATAAGAATTGAGCGTAACTCATGCACACGGTGTTCGTTTTGGGTCCATAAGTACTTTTTGGAAATGTAGCGACCATTTTGGATTGAACTGACCGCTTCATCGTGACGTACGAGGGATTTTGGCCTTTTTTCGAAAGAATGAGCACTTGCATATTTAGAACGCTTTTAGAGTCGACGGACGAAGAATTGAGCGTAACTTTTGCACACGTTGTCCATTTTGGGCCCATAAGTACTCTTTGGTAATGTAGCGACCGTTTTGGATTGAACTCACCACTTCATCGTGACGTACGAGGGATTTTGGCCATTTATCGAAAGAATGAGCACTTGCATATTTGGAACGCTTGGAGAGTCGGCGGACGAAGAATTGAGCGTAACTTTTGCACACGGTGTCCGTTTTGGGCCCATAATTACTTTTTGGAAATGTAGCGACCGTTTTGGATTGAACACACCACTTCGTCGGAATGTACGAGGGATTTTGGCCATTTTTCAAAAGAATGAGCACGTGCATATTTAGAACGCTTGGAGAGTCGGCGGACGAAGAATTGAGCGTAACTTTTGCACACGATTTCCGTTTTGGGCCCATAAGTACTTTTTGGAAATGTTACGACCGTTTTGGATTGAACTCACCACTTCATCGTGACGTACGAGGGATTTTGGCCATTTTTCGAAAGGATGATCACTTGCATATTTGGAACGCTTGGAGAGTTGGCGGACGAAGAATTGAGCGTAACTTTTGCACACGGTGTCCCTTTTGGGCCCATAAGTTCTTTTTGGAAATTTAGCGACCGTTTTGGATTGAACTCACCACTTCGTCGTGACGTACGAGGGATTTTGGTCATTTTTCGAAAGAATGAGCACTTACATATTTAGAACGCTTGGAGAGTTTGCGTACGAAGAATTGAGCGTAACTTTTGCACACGGTGTCCGTTTTGGGTCCATAAGTACTTTTTGGGAATGTAGCGACCGGTTTGGATTGAACTCACTACTTCGTCGTGATGTACGTGGGATTTTGGCCATTTTTTGAGAGAATGTGCACTTGCCTATTTGAAACGGTTGGAGAGTCGGCGTACGAAGAATTGAGCGTAACTTTTGCACACTGTGTCCGTTTTGAGCCCATAAGTACTTTTTGGAAATGTAGCGACCGTTTTGGATTGAACTCACCACTTCATTGTGACATACGAGGAATTTTGGCCATTTTTTGAAAGAATGGGCACTTGCATATTTAGAACGATTGGAGAGTCGGCGGACGAAGAATTGAGCGTAACTTTTGCACACGATTTTCGTTTTGGGCCCATAAGTACTTTTTGGAAATGTAGCGACCGTTTTGGATTGAACTCACCACTTCGTCAGGATGTACGAGGGATTTTGGTCATTTTTCAAACGAATGAGTACTTGCATATTTGGAACACTTGGGGAGTCAGCATATGAAGAATAGAGTTTAGCTTTTCCACACGGTGTCCGTTTTGGGCCCATAAGTACCTTTTTGAATTGTAGCGACCATTTTGGATCGAACACACCACTTCGTCGTGACATATGGGGGATTTTGGCCATTTTTCGAAGGAATGTGCACTTGCATATTTAGAACGCTTGGAGAGTCAACGGACGAAGAATTGAGCGTAACTTTTGCACACGGTGTCCGTTTTGGGCCCATAAGTAATTTTTGGAAATGTAGCATCCGTTTTGGATGGAACTCACCACTTCGTCGTGATGTACGAGGGATTTTGGTCATTTTTCGAAAGAATGAGCACTTGCATATTTAGAACGCTTGGAGAGTCGGCGGACAAAGAATTGAGCGTAACTTTTGCACACGGAGTCCGTTTCGGGCCCATAAGTACTTTTTGGAAATGTAACGACCGTTTTGGATTGAACTCACGACTTCGTCATGACATACGAGGGATTTTTACCATTTTTTGAAAGAATGAGCACTTGCACATTTAGAATGCTTGGAGAGTCGGCGGACGAAGAATTGAGTGTAACTTTTGCACACGGTTTCCGTTTTGGGCCCATAAGTACTTTTTGGAAATGTAGCGACCGTTTTGGATTGAACTCTCCACTTCGTCGTAACGTACGAGGGATTTTGGCCATTTTTCAAAAGAATGAGCACTTGAATATTTAGAACGCTTGGAGAGTCGGTGGACGAAGAATTGAGCGTAACTTTTGCACACGGTTTTTGTTTTGGGCACATAAGTACTTTTTGGAAATGTAGCGACCGTTTCGGATTGTACTCACCACTTCATCTTGACGTACGAGGGATTTTGGCCATTTTTGGAAAGAATGAGCACTTGCATTTTTGGAACGCTTGGAGAGTTGTCGTACGAAGAATTGAGCGTAACTTTTGCACACGGTGTCCGTTTTAGATCCATAAGTACTTTTTGGAAATGTAGCGACCGTTTCGGATTGAACTCACCACTTCGTCGATACGTATGAGTAATTTTGGCCATTTTTCGAAAGAATGAGCACTTGCATATTTGGAACACTTGTAGAGTCGGCGTACGAAGTATTGAGTTTAGTTTTTGGCACACGGTGTCCGTTTTGGGCCCATAAGTACTATTTGGAATTGTAGCAACCGTTTTGGATTGAACTCACCATCTCGTCATGACGTACGAGGAATTTTGGACATTTTTTGAACGAATGAGCACTTGCATATTTAGAACGCTTGGAGAGTCGGCGGACGAAGAATTGAGCGTAACTTTTGCACACGGTGTCCGTTTTGGGCCCATAAGTACTTTTTGGAAATGTAGCGACCGTTTTGGATTGAACTCACAACTTCATCGTGACGTACGAGGTATTTTGACCATTTTTGAAAGAATGAGAACATGCATATTTAGAACGCTTAGAGATTCGACGGACACAGAATTGCGCGTAACTTTTGCACATGGTTTCCGTTTTGGGCCCATAAGTACTTTTTGGAAATGTAGCGACCATTTTGGATTGAACTCTCCACTTCGTCGTGACGTACGAGGGATTTTGGCCATTTTTCAAAAGAATGAGCACTTGCATATTTAGAACGCTTGGTGAGTCGGCGGACGAAGAATTGAGCGTAACCTTTCCACACGATTTTCGTTTTGGGCCCATAAGTACTTTTTGAAAATGTAGCGACCGTTTTGGATTGAACTCACCACTTTGTCTTGACGTACGAGGGATTTTGGTCATTTTTCGAAAGAACGAGCACTTGCATATTTGGAACGCTTGGAGAGTTGGCGTACGAAGAATTGAGCGTAACTTTGGCACACGGTGTCCGTTTCGGGCCCATAAGTACTTTTTGGAAATGTAGCGACCGTTTCGGATTGAACTCACCACTTCGTCATGACGTACGAGGGATTTTCGTCATTTTTGGAAAGAATGAGCACTTGCATAATTAGAATGCTTGGAGAGTCGGCGGACGAAGAATTGAGCGTAACTTTGGCACACGGTGTCCGTTTCGGGCCCATAAGTACTTTTTGGAAATGTAGCGACCGTTTCGGATTGAACTCACCACTTCGTCATGACGTACGAGGGATTTTCGTCATTTTTGGAAAGAATGAGCACTTGCATAATTAGAATGCTTGGAGAGTCGGCGGACGAAGAATTGAGCGTAACTTTTGCACACCGTGTCCGTTTTGGGCTCATAAGTACTTTTTGGAAATATAGCGGCCGTTTTGGATTGAACTCACAACTTCGTCATGATGTATGAGGTATTTTGGCCATTTTACGAAAGAATGAGTACTTGCCTTTTTAAAACGCTTGGAGAGTCGACAGATGAAGAATTCAGCGTAACTTTTGCACACGATGTCCGTTTCGGGCCCATAAGTACTTTTTGGAAATGTAACGACCATTTTGGATTGAGCTCACCAATTCATTGGGACGTACGAGGGATTTTGGACATTTTTCGAAAGAATGAGCACTTGCATATTTAGAACGCTTGGAGAGTCGGCGAAATAAGAATTGAGCGTAACTCTTGCACACGGTGTTCGTTTTGGGCCCATAAGTACTTTTTGGAAATGTAACGACCATTTTGGATTGAACTCACCACTTCGTCGTGACATACGAGGGATTTTGTCATTTATCGATAGAATGAGCACTTGCATATTTGGAACGCTTGGAGAGTCGGCGGACGAAGAATTGAGCGTAACTTTTGCACACGGTGTCCCTTTTGGGCCCATAATTACTTTTTGGAAATGTAGCGACCGTTTTGGATTGAACTCACCACTTCCTCGGGATGTACGAAGGATTTTGGCCATTTTTTGAAAGAATGAGCACCTGCATATTTGGAACGCTTGGGGAGTCGACGTACGAAGAATTGAGTTTAGCTTCTGCACACGGTGGCCGTTTTGGGCCCATAAGTACCTTTTGGAATTGTAGCGACCGTTTTGGATCGAACTCACCACTTCGTCATGACGAATGAGGGATTTTGGTCATTTTTCGAAGGAATGTGCACTTGCATATTTAGAATGCTAGGAGAGTCGACGGACGAAGAATTGAGCGTAACTTTTGCACACGGTGTCCATTTTGGGCCCATAAGTACTTTTTGGAAATGTAGCGACCGTTTTGGATTGAACTCGTCACTTCGTCGTGATGTACGAGGGATTTTGGCCATTTTTCGAAAGAATGAGCACTTGCATATTTAGAACGCTTGGAGAGTCGGCGGACAAAGAATTGAGCGTAACTTTTGCACACGGTGTCCGTTTCGGGCCCATAAGTACTTTTTGAAAATGTAGGGACTGTTTTGGATCAAACTCACCAGTTCGTCATGTCGTACGAGAGATTTTGTCCATTTTTCAAAAGAATGAGCACTTGCATATTTAGAACGCTTGGAGAGTCGGCGGACGAAGAATTGAGCGTAACTTTTGCACACAGTGCCCGTTTTGGGCCCATAAGTACTTTTTGGAAATGTAGGGACCGTTTTGGATTGAACTCATGAATTCGTCGTGACGTACGGGAGATTTTTACCATTTTTCGAAAGAATGAGCACTTGCACATTTAGAATGCTTGGAGAGTCGGCGGACGAAGAATTGAGTGTAACTTTTGCACACGGTTTCCATTTTGTGCCCATAAGTACTTTTTGGAAATGTAGCGACCGTTTTGGATTGAACTCTCCACTTCATCGTGACGTACGAGGGATTTTGGCCATTTTTCAAAAGAATGAGCACTTGCATATTTAGAACGCTTAAAGAGTCGGCGGACGAAGAATTGAGCGTAACTTTTGCACACGGTTTCCGTTTTGGGCCCATAAGTACTTTTTGGAAATGTAGCGGCCATTTCGGATTGTACTCACCACTTCGTCTTGACGTACGAGGGATTTTGGCCATTTCTGGAAAGAATGAGCACATGCATATTTGGAACGCTTGGAGAGTTGGCGTACGAAGAATTGAGCGTAGCTTTTGCACACGGTGTCCATTTTGGGACCATAAGTACTTTTTCGAAATGTAGCGACCGTTTCGGATGGAACTCACCACTTCGTCATGACGTACGAGTGATTTTGGAGATTTTTCGAAAGAATGAGCACTTGCATATTTGGAACGCTTGGTGAGTCGGCGTACGAAGAATTGAGTTTAGTTTTTGGCACACGGTGTCCGTTTTGGGCCCATAAGTACTTTTTGGAAATATAGCAACCGTTTTGGATTGAACTCACCATTTTGTCTTGACGTACGAGGGATTTTGGCCATTTTTTTGAAAGAATGAGGTCTTGTATATTTAGAACTCTTGGAGAGTCGGGGGCCGAAGAATTGAGCGTAACTTTTGCACACGGTGTCCGTTTTTGGCCCATAAGTACTTTTTGGAAATGTAGCGACCGTTTTGGATTGAACTGACAACTTCATCGTGACGTACGAGGTATTTTGACCATTTTCAAAAGAATGAGAACTTGCATATTTAGAACGCTTAGAGAGTCGACGGAAGAAGAATCGAGCGTAACATTTGCACATGGTTTCTGTTTTGGGCTCATAAGTACTTTTTGGAAATGTAGCGACCATTTTGGATTGAACTCTCCACTTCGTCGTGACGTACAAGGGATTTTAGCCATTTTTCAAAAGAATGAGCAGTTGCATATTTAAAACGCTTGTTGAGTCGGCGGACGAAGAATTGAGCGTAACTTTTGCACACGGTTTCAGTTTCGGGCCCATAAGTACTTTTTGGAAATGTAGCGACCGTTTTGGATTGAACTCAACACTTCGTCGTGACGTACGAGGGATTTTGGCCTTTTTCGAGAAAATGAGTAGTTGCATATTAAGAATGCTTGGGGAGTCGGCGGACAAAGAATTGAGCGTAACTCATGCACACGGTGTCCGTTTTAGGACCATAAGTTATTTTTGGAAATGTAGCGACCATTTTGGATCAAGCTCACAACTTCGTCGTGACGTACGAGGGATTTTGGCCATTTTTCGAAGGAATGAGCACTTGCATATTTAGAACGCTTGGAGAGTCGACGGACGAAGAATTGAGCGTAACTTTTGCACACGGTGTCCGTTTTGGGCCCATAAGTACTTTTTGGAAATGTAGCGACCGTTTTGGATTGAGCTCACAACTTTATCGTGACGTATGAGGGATTTTGGCAATTTTTCGAAAGAATGAGCCCTTGCATATTTAGAACGCTTGGAGAGTCGGCGGACAAAGAATTGAGCGTAACTTTTGCACACGGTGTCCGTTTCGGGCCCATAAGTACTTTTTGGAAATGTAGCGACCATTTTGGATTGAACTCACCACTTCGTCTTGACGTACGAGGGCTTTTGGCCATTTTCGAAAAAATGAGGACTTGCATATTTGGAACGCTTGGAGAGTCGGCGGACGAATAATTGAGTTTAGCTTTTGCACACGGTGTCCGTTTTTGGCCCATAAGTACCTTTTGGAAATGTAGGGACCGTTTTTGATTGAACTCACCACTTCATCGTGACGTACGAGGGATTTTGGCCATTTTTTGAAAGAATGAGCACTTGCATATTTAGAACGCTTGGAGAGTCGGCGGACGAAGAATTGAACATAACTTTTGCACACGGTGTCCATTTTGGGCCCTTAAGTACTTTTTGGAAATGTAGCGACCGTTTTGGATTGAAATCACCACTTTGTTGTGACGTACGAGGGATTTTGGTCATTTTTTGAAAGAATGAGGACTTGCATATTTGGAACGCTTGGAGAGTCGACGGACGAATAATTGAGTTTAGCTTTTGCACACGGTGTCCATTTTTGGCCCATAAGTACCTTTTGGAAATGTAGGGACCGTTTTTGATTGAACTCACCACTTCATCGTGACGTACGAGGGATTTTGGCCATTTTTTGAAAGAATGAGCACTTGCATATTTAGAACGCTTGGAGAGTCGGCGGACAGAGAATTGAGCGTAACTTTTGCCCACGGTGTCCGTTTCGGGCCCATAAGTACTATTTGGAAATGTAGCGACTGTTTTGGATCGAACTCACCACTTCGCCATGTCGTACGAGGGATTTTGTCCATTTTTCGAAAGAATGAGCACTTGCATATTTAGAACGCTTGGAGAGTCGGCGGACAAAGAATTGAGCGTAACTTTTGCACACAGTGTCCGTTTCGGGCCCATAAGTACTTTTTGGAAATGTAGCGACCATTTTGGATTGAACTCACCACTTCGTCTTGACGTACGAGGGCTTTTGGCCATTTTCGAAAAAATGAGCACTTGCATATTTGGAACGCTTGGAGAGTCGGCAGACGAAGAATTGAGCGTAACTTTTGCACACGGTGTCCGTTTTTGGTCCATAAGTACTTTTTGGAAATGTAGCGACATTTTCGGATTGAACTCACCACTTTTTCGTGACGCATGTGGGATTTTGGCCATTCTTCGAAAGAATGAGCACTCGCATATTTAGAACGCTTGGAGAGTCGGCGGACGAAGAATTGAACATAACTTTTGCACACGGTGTCCGTTTTGGGCCCTTAAGTACTTTTTGGAAATGTAGCTACCGTTTTGGATTGAAATCACCACTTTGTTGTGACGTACGAGGGATTTTGGTCATTTTTCGAAAGAATGAGGACTTGCATATTTGGAACGCTTGGAGAGTCGGCGGACGAATAATTGAGTTTAGCTTTTGCACACGGTGTCCGTTTTTGGCCCATAAGTACCTTTTGGAAATGTAGGGACCGTTTTTGATTGAACTCACCACTTCATCGTGACGTACGAGGGATTTTGGCCATTTTTCGGAAGAATGAGCACTTGCTTATTTGGAATGCTTGGAGAGTCGGCGGACGAAGAATTGAGTGTAACTTTTACACACGGTTTCCATTTTGGGCCCATAAGTACTTTTTGGAAATGTAGCGACTGTTTTGGATCGAACTCACCACTTCGCCATGTCGTACGAGGGATTTTGTCCATTTTTCGAAAGAATGAGCACTTGCATATTTAGAACACTTGGAGAGTCGACGGACGAAGAGTTGAGCGTAACTTTTGCACACGGTGTCCGTTTTGGGCCCATAAGTACTTTTTAGAAATGTAGCGACCGTTTTGGATTGAACTCACGACTTCGTAATGACGTACGAGGGATTTTTACCATTTTTTGAAAGAATGAGCACTTGCACATTTAGAATGCTTGGATAGTCGGCGGACGAAGAATTGAGTGTAACTTTTACACACGGTTTCCATTTTGGGCCCATAAGTACTTTTTGGAAATGTAGAGACCGTTTTGGATTGAACTCTCCACTTCATCGTGACGTACGAGGGATTTTGGCCATTTTTCAAAAGAATGAGCACTTGCATATTTAGAACGCTTGGAGAGTCGGCGGACGAAGAATTGAGCGTAACTTTTGCACACGGTTTCCGTATTGGGCCCATAACTACTTTTTGGAAACGTAGCGACCGTTTCGGATTGTACTCACCACTTCGTCTTGACGTACGAGGGATTTTGGCCATTTTTGGAAAGAATGAGCACTTGCATATTTGTAACGCTTGGAGAGTTGGTGTACGAAGAATTGAGCGTAACTTTTGCACACGGTGTCCGTTTTGGGTCCATAAGTACTTTTTGGAAATGTAGCGACCGTTTCGGATTGAACTCACCACTTCGTCATGACGTACGAGTGATTTTGACCATTTTTCGAAAGAATGAGCACTTGCCTATTTAGAACGCCTGGAGAGTCGGCGTACGAAGAATTGAGTTTAGTTTTTGGCACACGGTGTCCGTTTTGGGCCCATAAGTACTTTTTGGAAATGCAGCAACCATTTTGGATTGAACTCACCATTTCATCATGACGTACGAGGGATTTTGGCCATTTTTTTAAAGAATGAGCACTTGCATATTTAGAACGCTTGGAGAGTCGGCGGACAAAGAATTGAGCGTTACTTTTGCACACGGTGTCCGTTTTGGGACCATAAGTACTTTTTGGAAATGTAGCGACCGTTTTGGATTGAACTCACAACTTCATCGTGACGTACGAGGTATTTTTACCATTTTCGAAAGAATGAGCATTTGCATATTTAGAACGCTTAGAGAGTCGGGGGACGAAGAATTGAGCTCAACTTTTGCACAAGGTTTTCGTTTTGGGCCCATAAGTACTTTTTGGAAATGTAGCGACCATTTTGGATTGAACTCTCCACTTTGTCGTGACGTACGAGGGATTTTGGCCATTTTTCAAAAGAATGAGCACTTGCATATTTAGAACGCTTGGTGAGTCGGGGGACGAAGAATTGAGCGTAACTTTTGCACACGGTTTTCATTTTGGGCCCATAAGTACTTTTTGGAAATGTAGCGACCGTTTTGGATTGAACTCACGACTTCATCGTGACGTACGAGGGATTTTTATCATTTTTCGAAAGAATGAGCACTTGCACATTTAGAATGCTTGGAGAGTCGACGGACGAAGAATTGAGTGTAACTTTTACACACGGTTTCCATTTTGGGCCCATAAGTACTTTTTGGAAATGTGGTGACCGTTTTAGATTGAACTCTCCACTTCATCGTGACGTACGAGGGATTTTGGCCATTTTTCAAAAGAATGAGCACTTGCATATTTAGAACGCTTGGAGAGTCGACAAACGAAGAATTTTGCGTAACTTTTGCACACGATTTCCGTTTTGGGCCCATAAGTACTTTTTGGAAACGTAGCGACCGTTTCGGATTGTACTCACCACTTCGTCTTGACGTACGAGGGATTTTGGCCATTTTTGGAAAGAATGAGCACTTGCATATTTTTAACGCTTGGAGAGTTGGCGTACGAAGAATTGAGCGTAACTTTTGCACACGGTGTCCATTTTGGGTCCATAAGTATTTTTGGGAAATGTAGCGACCGTTTCGGATTGAATTCACCACTTCGTCGTGACGTACGAGTGATTTTGGCCATTTTTCGAAAGAATGAGCACTTGCATATTTGGAACGCTTGGAGAGTCGGCGTACGAAGAATTGAGTTTAGTTTTTGGCACACGGTGTCCGTTTTGGGCCCATAAGTACTTTTTGGAAATGTAGCAACCATTTTTGGATTGAACTCACCATTTCGTCATGACGTACGAGGGATTTTGGCCATTTTTTGAAAGAATGAGCACTTGCATATTTAGAACGCTTGGAGAGTCGGCGGACGAAGAATTGAGCGTAACTTTTGCACACGGTGTCCGTTTTGGGTCCACAAGTACTTTTTGGAAATGTAGAGACCGTTTCGGATTGAACTCACCACTTCATCGTGACGTACGAGTGATTTTGGCCATTTTTCGAAAGAATGAGCACTTGCATATTTGGAACGCCTGGAGAGTCGGCGTACTAAGAATTGAGTTTAGTTTTTGGCACACGGTGTCCGTTTTGGGCCCATAAGTACTTTTTGGAAATGTAGCGACCATTTCGGATTGAACTCACCATTTCGTCATGACGTACGAGGGATTTTGACCATTTTCGAAAGAATGAGCACTTGCATATTTAGAACGCTTGGAGAGTCGGCGGACGAAGAATTGAGCGTTACTTTTACACACGGTTTCCGTTTTGGGCCCATAAGAAGTTTTTGGAAATGTAGCGACCATTCTGGATCAAACTCACCACTTCGTCGTGACGTACGAGGGATTTTGACCATTTTTCGAAGGAATGAGCACTTGCATATTTAGAACGCTTGGAGAGTCGATGGACGAAGAATTGAGCGTAACTTTTGCACACGGTGTCCGTTTTGGGCCCATAAGTACTTTTTGGAAATGTAGCGACCGTTTTGGATTGAACTCACAACTTCATCGTGACGTACGAGGTATTTTGACCATTTTCAAAAGAATGAGCACTTGCATATTTAGAACGCTTAGAGAGTCGGCGGACGAAGAATTGAGCGTAAGTTTTGCACATGGTTTCCGTTTTGGGCCCATAAGTACTTTTTGGAAATGTAGTGACCATTTTGGATTGAACTTTCCACTTCATCGTGACGTACGAGGGATTTTGGGCATTTTTCAAAAGAATGAGCACTTGCATATTTAGAACGCTTGGTGAGTCGGCGGATGAAGAATTGAGCGTAACTTTTGCACACGATTTTCGTTTTGGGCCCATAAGTGCTTTTTGGAAATGTAGCGACCGTTTTGGATTGAACTCACGACTTCATCGTGATGTACGAGGGATTTTTACCATTTTTCGAAAGAATGAGCACTTGCACATTTAGAATGCTTGGAGAGTCGGCGGACGAAGAATTGAGTGTAACTTTTGCACACGGTTTCCGTTTTGGGCCCATAAGTGCTTTTTGGAAATGTAGCGACCGTTTTGGATTGAACTCCCCACCTCATCATGACGTACGAGGGATATTGGCCATTTTTCAAAAGAATGAGCACTTGCATATTTAGAACGCTTGGAGAGTCGGCGGACGAAGAATTGAGCGTAACTTTTGCACACGATTTTCATTTTGGGCCCATAAGTACTTTTTGGAAATGTAGCGACCGTTTCGGATTGTACTCAACACTTCGTCTTGACGTACGAGGGATTTTCGCCATTTTTGGAAAGAATGAGCACTTGCATATTTGGAACGCTTGGAGAGCTGGCGTACGAAGAATTGAGCATAACTTTTGCACACGGTGTCCAGTTTGGGTCCATAAGTACTTTTTGGAAATGTAGCGACCGTTTCGGATTGAACTCACCACTTCGTCGTGACGTACGAGTGATTTTGGCCATTTTTCGAAAGAATGAGCACTTGCATATTTGGAACGCTTGGAGATTCGGCGTACGAAGAATTGAGTTTAGTTTTTGGCACACGGTGTCCGTTTTGGGCCCATAAGTACATTTTGGAAATGTAGCAACAATTTTGGATTAAACTCACCATTTCGTCATGACGTACGAATGATTTTGGCCATTTTTTGAAAGAATGAGCACTTGCATATTTAGAACGCTTGGAGAGTCGGCGGACGAAGAATTGAGCGTAACTTTTGCACACGGTGTCCGTTTTGGGCCCATAAGTACTTTTTGGAAATGTAGCGACCGTTTTGGATTGATCTCACAACTTCATCGTGACGTACAAGGTATTTTGACCATTTTCGAAAGAATGAGCACTTGCATATTTAGAACGGTTAGAGAGTCGGCGGACGAAGAATTGAGCGTAACTTTTGCACACGGTTTCCGTTTCGGGCCCATAAGTACTTTTTGGAAATGTAGTGGCCATTTTGGATTGAACTCACCACTTCGTCGTGACGTACGAGGGATTTTGGCCATTTTCGAAAGAATGAGAACTTGCATATTTAGAACGCTTGGGGAGTCGGCGGACAATGAATTGAGCGTAACTCATGCACACGGTGTCCGTTTTGGGTCCATAAGTACTTTTTGGAAATGTAGCGACCATTTCGGATTGAACTCATCACTTCTTCATGACTACGAGTGATTTCGGCCATCTTTTGATAGAATGAGCACTTGCATATTTGGAACGCTTGGAGAGTTGCCGTACGAAGAATTGAGTTTAACTTTTGCACACGGTGTCCGTTTTGGGCCCATAAGTACTTTTTGGAAATGTAGCGACCGTTATGGATTGAACTCACCACTTCGTCGTGACGTACGAATTGTTCTGGTCATTTTTTGAAAGAATGAGCACTTGCATATTTGGAACGCTTGGAGAGTTGGCATACGAAGAATTGAGCATAACTTTTGCACACGGTGTCCGTATTGGGCCCATAAGTACTTTTTGGAAATTTAGCGACCGTTTGGGATTGAACTCACCACTTCGTCGTGACGTACGTGGGATTTTGGTCATTTTTCGAAAGAATGAGCACTTGCATATTTAGAACGGTTGGAGAGTCGGCGGACGAA
>NW_019257535.1:0-1106 GCF_002742605.1 Olea europaea var. sylvestris
GAAATTAATTATTCGGAGGCCCAAACGAAGGAATTTGGCGAAAATACCGCGATCCCGGGTCTGTGCACCGAGTCCAATTTCGCGGGCCGTTTCCAATCATCCAACCAAATTTTGGCCCATTCCTACACCGTCGCGACAAATGACAAAATTGCCCTTGGTGCGGTTTTGCTTTGTTAATTTTCTGTCCAACACTTCTCCAACCTGAAATAATTAATAAGGAAATTAATTATTCGGAGGCCCAAACGAAGGAATTTTGCTAAAATCTCGTGATCCCGGGTTTGTGCCACAAGTCCAATTTCGCGGGCCGTTTCCAATCATCCAACCAAATTTTGGCCCATTCCTACACCGTCGCGACAAATGACAAAATTGCCCTTGGTGCGGTTTTGCTTTGTTAATTTTCTGCCAAGCACTTGTTCAACCTGACATAATTAATAAGGAAATTAATAATTTGGAGGCCCAAACGACGAAATTTGAATAAAATCCCATGACCTCGGGTCTATGCCCCAAGTCCAATTTCGCGGGCGATTTCTAATCAATCGGCCAAATTTCAGCCCATTTTGACATCGTCTCGACAAATGACGAAATTGCCCCCTGTGCGGTTTTGCTTTGTTAATTTTTTGTCCAACACTTCTCCAACCTGAAATAATTAATAAGGAAATTAATTATTCGGAGGCCCAAACGAAGGAATTTTGCTAAAATCTCGTGATCCCGGGTTTGTGCCACAAGTCCAATTTCGCGGGCCGTTTCCAATCAACCTACTAAATTTCGGCCCATTCTGACACCATCGCGACAAATGAAAAAAATTCCTCTGGTGCGGTCTTGTTTTGTTAATTTTCTGCCAAGCACTTCTTCAACCTGACATAATTAATAAGGAAATTAATTATTTGGAGGCCCAAACGAAGAAATTTGAATAAAATCCCGTGACCCTGGGTCTATGCCCCGAGTCTAATTTCGTGGGCGGTTTCCAATCAACCGGCCAAATTTCAGCCCATTCCGACACCGTCTCGACAAATGACGAAATTGCCCCCTGTGCGGTTTTGCTTTGGTAATTTTCTGTCCATCACTTCTTCTACCTGACATAATAAATGAGGAAATTAATTATTCGG
>NW_019257536.1:0-1106 GCF_002742605.1 Olea europaea var. sylvestris
TGTAACAAATGCGAATCAAACGCACTAAGATATGTAAAATGCACCAAAACGTGCCAAAATAAATGTGTTAAAAATATACGTTGATGTACCAAATGTAAATACCAAAATTTACTAAGCTATGTGAAATATGTTGAAATGTGCGAAATACCATGCCGATGTTGTAAAATGTGACAAATTATAACCTTGCGGAAGAAATGTATCTAAATGCAACAAATAATACAAATGGTGAAAAACATACCAAACACTAAGCCCCCTTTTGGCCTCCATTAAATTACATTACATTACATTATATTTTTCTCTCTCTTATTTTCAACCATACAATCTTCAATAAAATAATATTACATGTAAATAAAAAAATTTCCCTCTTTTTCAACCACTCATTTTTAAAAAAAAAAATACTATTCCACCCATTTTCATTACCAAGTAATGGGAATCAAACAGGGGCTAAATGTACAAAATGTAGAAAAACAAACCAAAACAAGACGAAATATAGCAAAGTGTGAAATGTACCAAGATGCACTAAAATTTACCAAAGCGTTAGATAAATGTACCATGTGTGGCCAAGAGTTAGACGCATTGGAATCAAGAAAAGAAATTAGAAGCCAGTCGGATAACTATGTTGTAGCATAGTATAAAACGAGATTCTATAGTATGTACTATTCCTGAAACAAAGAAGTGAAATTTTTGTTGTTTTATAATGTTACGGGAGTTATAACTATGTGGATAGAACTTTTGTTATGATATCTTTTTGATATAATTATGTTTTCATGGGTTTCTATAAATAAGATCCATTATTTTCGCTGTAAGGAACACACTATTATTGAGAGAATTAGTAAAGTGAGATTTGGTTTCTTCTTGTTCTTCATTGAACTTAGCCCCCATTTGAGCCCCATCAATTTTCATTACATTACATTTCATTTTTCTCTCTCCTATTTTCAACCATACAATCTTTCATAAAATAATATTGCACATAAATCGAAATTTTTTTCTTCTTTTTCAACCACTCCTTTTTCAAAAAAATACTATTCCACCCATTAAATTTTCCACGTAATGGGGGCTAAACAGGGGCTTAATTTTGAACTTACCAATGTTTTCAACTTTATAGA
>NW_019257537.1:0-1106 GCF_002742605.1 Olea europaea var. sylvestris
ACTGTTTTGGTGTTTGATTAGGGAATTCATATAAATCACAAGGGTTTTGACCATTTCTTGTTTCAGTTGTCAAGATATCGCATTTTTCTATTATTTAAGCAGACTGTGAAGTGTCTCATTCTATTATCTTGCAACGATGAGTGTGAAATTTATTTGCTTGATTTTATGTCTGTGGTTCTTAGTTTGGCCTCTAACATTATGAATTTTTGTGTTTTTTTAGTGTTTTTTTTTTTTTTTTCCAACTGTTTCCTCTTCCTTTTATATGCTTTTCGATGCTTATGAGTTTTTGATTTGATTTATTATTAATTTTTCTCTATCTCCTAGGTTTAATCTGTCTCTTCTAGCTGCGAAGACATGTAAAAGTTCGATTAATTGTATTAGAAAGCAATATATCTATTTGATTTTTATCTGCATACTTTACAACCTCCTTTCCCATCGTGACTACCTCTTTTCCACATTCCCTTTATATTTGCTTGATCTTTTTAGTCAATGTCCTTGCATCAGTGGATTACTCTATCCATTGTCAACTAAAAGTTCAATGTCCCTTGTGTTTCTGCAATAAAAATGCAACTAATTGCAGAAGTAAATATTATTCCTCTCAAGCAATAAATGAAGTTGTAAACTTAGAGACATGCAGAAGACTCTTACATGATGCTTTATTTTAGACTTAATGCAGTGAAGAGGACTAATTTTTTTAGAAATTGTTTGTTTAGATTTCATGAGAGCAAGTAATAGATAAATACATAGAATAGCAACTCCATTATTTGGTGGTAAATTAAGGCATTTATATCTTTATCAGGGCAAGGACTAAATCTTGAATATGGTGGTAAATTTCAGAAACCCGATTGAGTATGTCCTATTATTTGGTGGCAGCTTTTGGAATTTATGTGGAAGTAAAAATTGATTTTCAGAAGCTTGAGTGCCTTTCAATATATGAGCCAATTTTTTATGCCTTAATGACTAGCTTGACAGCTGTAGAAATCTGTGCTTTTGGAGCCTACAATTATATTTGTGATTGGTTTCTTTTAACAGGACATGACTGGTTTTCAATTTTTTACTATAAAGGATTTCTGCATGTTTATGGAGTGGCTAAAACTGGCATTTCA
>NW_019257538.1:0-1106 GCF_002742605.1 Olea europaea var. sylvestris
AATGACGAAATTGCCTCCGGCGCTGTTTTTGTTTCCGATCAACAAGTCA
This sequence comes from Olea europaea var. sylvestris, assembly GCF_002742605.1. NCBI lineage: Eukaryota > Viridiplantae > Streptophyta > Magnoliopsida > Lamiales > Oleaceae > Olea > Olea europaea. Next base: position 50 of record NW_019257538.1, read on the forward strand.
AATTTCAGACAATTTCGACACTGTCGCGAAAAATAACGAAATTACACCCGGCGCGATTTTCGTTCCCAATAAACCTGTCAAATTTCAACCAATTCCGACGTAGTCGAGAAAAATGACGAAATTGCCCCCGGCGAGGGTTTTGTTTCCGATCAACAAGTCAAATTTCAGACAATTTCGACACTGTCGCGAAAAATAACGAAATTACACCCGGCGCGATTTTCGTTCCCAATAAACCTGTCAAATTTCAACCAATTCCGACGTAGTCGAGAAAAATGACGAAATTGCCCCCGGTGCGATTTTTATTTCAGATCAAACTACCCAATTTCAGCCAATTCCGACACAGTCGAGAAAAATGACGAAATTGCCCCCGGTGCGATTTTTATTTCAGATCAAACTACCCAATTTCAGCCAATTCCGACACAGTCGAGAAAAATGACGAAATTGCCCCCGGTGCGATTTTTATTTCAGATCAAACTACCCAATTTCAGCCAATTCCGACACAGTCGAGAAAAATGACGAAATTGCCCCCGGCGCGATTTTTGTTTCCGATCAACCAGTCAAATTTTAGCCAATTCCGACACAATCGCGGAAAATGACGAAATTACATCCGGTGCTATTTTTGTTCCCGATCAACCTGTCAAATTTGAGCTCATTCCGACACAGTCGAGAAAAATGACGAAATTGCCCCCGGCGCGAATTTTGTTTCCGATGAACCAGTCAAATTTTAGTCAATTTCGACACAGTCGCGGAATGACGAAATTACACCTGGTGCTAGTTTTGTTTCCGATCAACCTGTCAAATTTGAGCCCATTTCGACACAGTCGAGAAAAATGACGAAATTGCCCCCGGTGCGATTTTTATTTCAGATCAAACTGCCAAATTTCAGTCAATTCCGACACAGTCGAGGAAAATTACGAAATTGCCCTCGGCGCGATTTTTGTTTCCGATCAACAAGTCAAATTTTAGTCAATTCTGACACAGTCGCGAAAAACGACGAAATTACACCCGGCGCGATTTTGGTTCCGATCAACCTGTCAAATTTGAGCCCATTCCGACA
>NW_019257539.1:0-1106 GCF_002742605.1 Olea europaea var. sylvestris
ACTGTTGATCAGAGCATGAGTTCGTTTTGCAGAACTTTTGGTTTGTCATCTTGGTGTTGAAACTGTTCGTAGTCAATTCGCTATGATTTTTTTCTGCTCGAGTCAAATTAATCCTTGTGTTGGATTACATAGGTCACATACGATACTCTAAATGTTTTCACTTACTCGTGATTGTTGTGTGTTTGATATACATTATTTTTGTAAGGACATCGTTATGTTGGTTTCGATTTAGATATAACAGTTTGGCACTGTCAAGGATGTTACGTGTATTTTTGTGAAACGGCATTATATCAAAAGAATTTGGTTCTAACATTCTAGAATTTTTCACGAGTTCCCACGTACACATTGAAAACATAAGATAGACAAAGTAACCTACAAAATCCTTGCTTGAGACTAACCAGCTAGAGACGCTCAAGAAAACACTTTCCTGTCCCATCTTGCATTTTGACCATATTCCATCACCAGTCATTCTACTCTGACCTTCAACACTTGAGGGTTGAATTGATTTGACGGTTAAAATTTGATTAAGAAATCATCTTAAGACTAATCATGTTATAGTTCCTAGGAATCCCCGCACAAACTTTAATGCTCCTAATCCTCCAAGAAATATTGTAATTTCTTTTGGTTCCTGAGTTGTCTCTACCTAGTAAAACCCTAAATTGATTGCTGAAAAAACCTAGTAGTTTGCATCTATACACACAATCAATAGCCAATTTTGTGTATCTATTTTATAGAGTAGATATACACACTAATTTACAAGGATAGAGAGACCAATGGTTAAGAAGGTGTAACAAGCTAGTAAAACCTAAATTAAACAGCAGATTTTTAACAGTTGGCAGTAATCCATAAACGAGCCAACTTGGCTGAAGCTTTTGAAAGTTTCTTTTCTCTAAACCTACAATGGAAAATGCCATTATTTACCCACCCTACCCCCACTTCCACCCGCAAACCCTAGCCTCAATTATCATTTCTTAAATAGGGTTCCCTAAAGAAAAGCAAGAGAAGAGATCTATAGAGAGAAAGAGAGAGAGAGAGAGAGAGAGAATTGGAAAGTGGTGAAAAATGGGGAGAGGAAAGATCGAGATCAAGAGGATTGAGAACTCAAA
>NW_019257540.1:0-1106 GCF_002742605.1 Olea europaea var. sylvestris
GGATCCTTCTATGCGGTCGCATAGAAGTAATTTCGGGGCGTTTCTGCAGTTTCCTTTTTCGACTCCAATTCTTTTTTTTTTTTTTACCTAATTTGGACACGCTATATATACCCTAAAACATGTCCAAAACTAGGGTAGACGGTTTTGGGAGAAAAGAGGCACACAATAACATCAAGATTCAAGAATTTATGCAAGAAGAAGGAGGATTTCATCAAGATTGAAGATTTCAAGCATCAATTATAATAGGGTGATGTCTTCTCCTTTATGCAATCTTTGTAATTTTCTTCAAAACATGATAGGCTAAATTTTTATTTCATTGGGAGTCGATGAACCTTTGATTTTCTTATAAATTCCTATATTTCATGAGTTTAATATAAACTGTCTTTGGAATAAATTGTTTGATTTATATTGTTTTGATTGAATCCATGATTTATTGGCCATTTATTATGTGATTGTGATGGTTTATTCTTTACATTCGAAAGAAGTAGAATAGACTCGATATATATAAATTGACATAGGGTCCGATTGGGGATAGAAATATACCCCTTTACTTTATACAGTTCGGTAATTGTTCATAGAATTTCATGCGTTTTTGTATGTTACATCATCCATAGAAATATAGGCTGATGATATGCAGAAATAGATCTAATATATATCGAGAGAGTATATTAGATAGGCGTAGGAACATTGAATTGACAATTTTCCATTGATTAATTGGATTTGTGAAATTAGGGTTTATAGAAATCAAATGGGGATTCGATATCCCAATGAATTTCAACTTATTTCTACAATTTAATTTACAACATTGCATATTTACAATTTAATTCGTAGTTTGATTTATCAATTTAGTGAAATTTTGAAAGTAGAGTTCTTGATTTTGAAATTAGGGTTTTCAAATTTGGGGATTTTCCCCCAATTTTGAAATTAGGGTTTTCTTCAAAATTAGGGTTTCATATTGGGGGTTTCTTCCAAAATTAGGGCTTTTCACATTTAAACCAAATTTTCATTCAATTAGATTCGGTCAAGGTCACATTAGTCTAATTAGAGCTAATTCAATCCTCGTGGGAACGATACTTGGACTCATAGTCCATTTTACTACTTGTTAA
>NW_019257541.1:0-1106 GCF_002742605.1 Olea europaea var. sylvestris
AGCTCTCTATTTATGGAATTCTCAACCTTACCTTGTAAGAAAACATTAGATTTTTCAGGTAAAAATTGATTTTCGAAATCCAAACATGACAAAAACAGCTTGCCAATTTGCAAAGATTTACTTTTAAATTAGATTCTTTACATCTATTGAAGCTTTACAATCTTTTTCAACAAGAAATGTTTTGTTGATGAGGTCATCTTGAAATTTAGGAATTCATTGCACTATTGATAAAATTTCTTTTTTGACTACCAATCCATATTCCAAAATGGTATCGGACCAATTGTTCCTAATCTTGAATTTTTTTGTCAAGAATCCCCTTGTAAGCTACATCTTAGGCATTAGTCTCAACTATGAGAAAGGCTTCTAGGTTGATGATAGTGAGACATGGAATGGTTTTTATGTCTTTCTTAATGGACCTAACTGCTATTGTATGTTCTCAACTTCACTTTGGTGGATTTTTTCGAAGTCTTTGATAAAGGGGTTCACAAATTTAGCTTATATTTTTAACAAAATCGACAAAATAATTAAAACACCCTAAAAATCTTTGCAGACTTGTTTCATCTAAAATTTCATTTGGAAATTTACTTGAGAACTCTAGACTTCCTTGTAGAGGGGTAATGGCTCCTTAATAAATTTCATGTCCTAAAATCTTAATCCTAGTACGGCATAAAAAAAATTTCTTAGCAAAACTGAAGACATTTGACTTAATTGTTTTGAAAAAGATATTGAGATATTTGAAATGTTGTTCTAAACTTTCATTATAGATTAGAACATTATTTATGTAAACAATCGAAAAGTTTTGATATGGATTAAAATGTCATTCATAATTTTCTAAAATTTAGAATGAGCATTTTTTAATCCAAACGGCATAATGTCCTGGGATGTTGTGGCTCCAAAAAATCGATAATTTTGGGAGAAATCGAAGTAATTAGGAGAGAATTTTGGAAATCAATAATTCTAGAGAGAGGTTATTGAGATATTTGAAATGTTGTTCTAAACTTTCATTATGATCTTTCCTTCCGTAGAAGAGTACGTCTTTCTATATGCCCAATAATGGCTCTCTCCCCGAAGGGCCTCTCAATAGAAGTTAGAGCGGCTGCACAAAT
>NW_019257542.1:0-1106 GCF_002742605.1 Olea europaea var. sylvestris
CTTCTTATGGGACGGAAACGGACACCGTGTGCAAAAGTTACGCTCAATTCTTCGTACGCCGGCTCTCCAAGCGTTCCAAATATACAAGTTGTCATTCTTTACAAAAAAGGCCGAAATCCCACATACGTCACGACGAAGTCTTGAGTTCAATCCAAAGCGGTCGCTACATTTCCAAAGAGTACTTATGGGCCCGAAACGGACACCGTGTGCAAAAGTTACGCTCAATTCTTCGTACGCCGGCTCTCCAAGCGTTCCAAATATGCAAGTGGTCATTCTTTACAAAAAGGCCGAAATCCCACATACGTCACGACGAAGTCTTGAGATCAATCCAAAGCGGTCGTTACATTTCCAAAAAGTACTTATGGGCTGGAAACGGACACTGTGTGCAGAAGTTACGCTCAATTCTTCGTGCGCCGGCTCTCCAAACGTTCCAAATATGTAAGTGCTCATTCTTTCAAAAAAAGGCCGAAATTCCTCATACGTTACGACGAAGTCTTGAGTTCAATCCAAAACGGTCGCTACATTTCCAAAGAGTACTTATGGGCCCGAAACGGACACCGTGTGCAAAAGTTACGCTCAATTCTTCGTACGCCGACTCTCCAAGCATTCCAAATATGCAAGTGCCCATTCTTTAGAAAAAAAGTCGAAATCCTTCGTACGTCACGACGAAGTCTCGAGTTCAATCCAAAACTGTCGCTACATTTCCAAAAAGTACTTATGGGCCCGAAACGAAAATCGTGTGCAAAAGTTACGCTGAATTCTTCGTACGCCGACTATCCACGCGTTCCAAATATGCAAGTACTCATTCTTTCGAAAAATCGCTAAAATCCCTCATACGTCACGACAAAGTTGTGAGTTCAATCGTAAACGGTCACTGCATTTCCAAAAAGTACTTATGGGCCCGAAACGGACACCGTGTGCAAAAGTTACGCTCAATTCCTCGTACGCTAACTCTCCAAGCGTTCCAAATATACAAGTGGTCATTCTTTACAAAAAAGGCCGAAATCCCACATACGTCACGAAGAAGTCTTGAGTTCAATCCAAAGCGGTCGCTACATTTCCAAAAAGTACTTATGGGCCCAAAACGAACACCGTGTGCAAAAGTT
>NW_019257543.1:0-1106 GCF_002742605.1 Olea europaea var. sylvestris
AATCATAAAGTTAGATTTCCGCTGTCAAGCTTGTCCCTAATTGAACTATTTAGAACTTATTAAACTTTTCCAACCTTTGTAGCATTCTATCATTACACCCTTGGTTCTCTATTTAGGAATCATGCAATCTAATGTCAGCATTCTTTTAATTCATCTCGAATCTTGTTTTGTTTCTAAGGTACACTCTGTAACAAGGTTCACATGTAACAAAAGTAACTGAAATAAACGCAACAAGCAAAATGTCTCGAAAAGCACCAAATTTTACCAATATGCATGAAATATATTAGAAATAACAAAAAATGTTCAAAAATGCACGAAAGGAACTATACATGCATGCGAAAATGAAAAAACTGGGTCAAAATGTATCCAATTAGGCCAAAACGTTCCAGAACCCATTGAAATGCTCAATGTGAACCCTATTGCTGGATGTACTATGTAACTCAAATGAGATTTAACACAAACCCTGAGAAAGCTAAAATCGAATGAAGAACGTGACCAAATTATTGCTTGAAATGATTTCACATTCATATTCCTTCACCAGTTCAAGCCATCATCTTTTTCTTATGTTTAACTCCTTTTGAGAAAAATATACTTGAGGCTTTTGAAGTCTGTATAAATATAACGTTTACTTCCTTAGAAGTCTATATAAATATTACAACCAGCTCTGAGTCATGCATATGGTAATTCTGCTCATATGGTTTCAGTTGTCTCGATGCATATGTGATCACCTTGCTTTGTTGCGTCAAAACACATCCCCGGCCATGAAATCTAATAGACTACAAAACTTTCTACCCTTTTTGGTTTGGTCAACATGGTTGTGTTAACAAATTTCTTCAATTCTTCAATGTTACATTCTCAATTTTCAGTCTGGCCAGATCTTGAACCCTTCAGATATCTTTGAGAACCCTTCGCCTTTTCTAATATTGTGATAAACTCGAAAAATTACGAATTTTTCCTATTCTAGTTGGCCTTGACCAATTCAGAACTGCCTCCACTTTGATTGGATCTACCTTGTAAGGTCCCTAATTTTATATTCTTAAGTTGGTTGATATAGCCCATTTAAGAAATGAACTGTAAAAGCTTGCCCAAGGTACTAAAAGTGCAAG
>NW_019257544.1:0-1106 GCF_002742605.1 Olea europaea var. sylvestris
AGAGGCTTTGCCTCACCACTTCTCCGATGTGGAGGAGGGGAAGAAGTCACTTATATACTCAGGGAGATCCACGAGGGGATCTACAGAAATCACTCCGGGGAAATGGCTCTAGCACACAAAGTGCTCCGACAAGGCTACTTCTGGTCAACCCTGAAAATGAATGCTTGCCAATTCGTTCAGAAATGTGATAGGTGCCAACGCTTCTCAAATATTCAAAGACAGGATTCTCAAAGTCTCTCTGTGGTCACCAGTTCATGGCCATTTGCCAAATGGAGCATCGACTTTATTGGTCCACTTCCAAAAGGAAGAGGAAGCACGACTTTTGCCATTGTCGCCATTGACTACTTTACCAAGTGGGTCGAGGCTGAACATCTTGTCAAGATCACCAGGGCGAATACTACAAAGTTCGTCTGGAAGAACATCATTTGCAAGTTCGGCATTCCCCACTCCTTAGTATCCGACAATGAGAAACAGTTCGATAACAAGAAAATGCGAGACTTGTGCAAGGAACTGGGGATAAAAAAGGATTTCTCGATGCATCACCCCAAGCAAATAGGCAAGTTGAGGCAATGAACAAAGCCATAAAGCATACCCTGAAAATGAAGCTTGACACCTCGAAGGAGACGTGGGTCGATGAGCTTCCCCACGTCCTCTGGCCTATCCACACAACTAGCCGAACTGCTACAGGGGAGACGCCCTTCTCGATGACCGATGGAGCCAAAGCCATGAGCCCTGTCGATGTAGGGGTCCCATCGCATCGTCGGATACACTTCAATGAGATCGGTAATGATGAAACTCAAATGAGCAAACTCCACCTCCTCGAAGAAAGGAGGGATATTTTCCAAGTAAAATTGGCCAAGTATCAAAGGAAGATGACCCGCTATTACAACTTCAAAGTCAAAAATCGAACTCTTCGGCTGAGGGACGAGGTCCTTAGGAGGGTCTTCCAATCGTCAAAACCGAATGAGGCCAGAGTGTTTGAACCAAATTGGGAGGGTCCTTATCGCATCTGCGAGGAGTCCCGACCTGGTACTTTTGAAATCGAAGATATGACAGGGAGAGTACTGCCTCATCAATGGAACACTGAACACTTGAGAAAGTACTAT
>NW_019257545.1:0-31797 GCF_002742605.1 Olea europaea var. sylvestris
ATCGTATGAGGGATTTCGGTCGTTTGTGGATGAACAAGCACTTGCTTATTTGGAATGCTTGGATTGTCGGCTATCGAAGAACTTAGTGTAAATTTTGCATACGGTGTCCGTTTTGGGCGCATAAGTACTTTTCGAAAATGTAGCGACCCTATTGAATTGAACTCACCACTTCGTCGTAACGTATGATGGGTTTTGGCCTTTTTTGGAATTACAAGCACTTGCTTATTTGGAACGGTTGGATTGTCGGCGATCGAAGAACTGAGATTGACTTTTCCATACGGTGTCCGTTTTGGGCCCATAAGTACTTTTTGGAAATGTAGCGATCCTTTTGGATTGCACCCACCCTTCTTCGCTTGATGTATTATGGATTTCGGTCCTTTGTGGAAGAACAAGCACTTGCTTATTTGGAATGCTTGGATTGTAGGCGATCGAAGAACTGAGTGTGACTTTTGCATACGGTGTCCGTTTTGGGCCCATAAGTACTTTTTGGAAATGTAGCGATCCTTTTGGATTGAACCCACCCTTTTCCATGTGATGTATGAGGGATTTTGATCCTTTGTGGAAGAACAAGTACTTGCTTATTTGGAAAGCTTGGATTGTAGGCGATCGAAGAACTGAGTGTGACTTTTACATACGGTGTTCGTTTTGGGCCCATAAGTACTTTTTGGAAATGTAGCGATCCTTTTAGATTGAACCCACCCTTCTTCGCGTGATGTATTATGGATTTCGGTCCTTTGTGGAAGACCAAGCACTTGCTTATTTGCAATACTTGGATTGTAGGCGATCGAAGAACTGAGTGTGACTTTTGCATACGGTGTCCGTTTTGGGCCCATAAGTACTTTTTGGAAATGTAGCGATCCTTTTGGATTGAACCCACCCTTCTTCGCGTGATGTATTATGGATTTCGGTCCTTTGTGGAAGAACAAGCACTTGCTTATTTGGAATGCTTGGATTGTAGGCGATCGAAGAACTGAGTGTGACTTTTGCATACGGTGTCCGTTTTGGGCCCATAAGTACTTTTTGGAAATGTAGCGATCCTTTTGGATTGAACCCACCCTTTTCCATGTGATGTATGAGGGATTTTGATCCTTTGTGGAAGAACAAGTACTTGCTTATTTGGAAAGCTTGGATTGTAGGCGATCGAAGAACTGAGTGTGACTTTTACATACGGTGTTCGTTTTGGGCCCATAAGTACTTTTTGGAAATGTAGTGATCCTTTTCGATTGAACCCACCCTTTTTCACGTGATGTATGAGGGATTTCGGTCCTATGTGGAAGAACAAGCACTTGCTTATTTGGAATGCTTGGATTGTAGGCGATCGAAGAACCGAGTGTGACTTTTGCATACGGTGTCCGTTTTGGGCCCATAAGTACTTTTCAGAAATGTTGCGATCCTTTTGGATGGAACCCACTCTTTTTCGCGTGATTTATGAGGGATTTCGGTCCTTTGGGGAAGAACAAGCACTTGCTTATTTGGAATGCTTGGATTGTAGGCGATCGAAGAACTGAGTTTGACTTTTGCATACGGTGTCCGTTTTGGCCCATAAGTACTTTTTAGAAATGTAGAAATTCTTTTGGATTGAACCCACCCTTTTTCGTGTGATGTATGAGGGATTTCGGTCCTTTGTGGAAGAACAAGCACTTGCTTATTTGGAATGCTTGGATTGTAGGCGATCGAAGAACTGAGTTTGACTTTTGCATACGGTGTCCGTTTTGGGCCCATAAGTACTTTCCGGAAATGTAGCGATCCTTTTGGATTTAACCCACCCTTTTGCTCACATCGTATGAGGGATTTCGGTCATTTTTGGTTGAACAAGCAGTTGCTTATTTGGAATGCTTGGATTGTCAGCTATCGAAGAACTTAGTGTAACTTTTGCATACGGTGTCCGTTTTGGGCGCATAAGTACTTTTCGAAAATGTAGCGACCCTATTGAATTGAACTCACCACTTCATCATGACGTATGATGGATTTTGGCAATTTTTGGAATTACAAGCACTTGCTTATTTGGAACGGTTGGATTGTCGGCGATCGAAGAACTGAGATTGACTTTTCCATACGGTGTCCGTTTTGGGCCCATAAGTACTTTTTGGAAATGTAGCGATCCTTTTGGATTGAACCCACCCTTCTTCGCATGATGTATTATGGATTTCGGTCCTTTGTGGAAGAACAAGCACTTGCTTATTTGGAATGCCTGGATTGTAGGCGATCGAAGAACTGAGTGTGACTTTTGCATACGGTGTCCGTTTTAGGCCCATAAGTACTTTCCAGGAATGTAGCGATCCTTCTGGATTGAACCCTCCCTTTTGCTCACATCGTATGAGGGATTTCGGTCATTTTTGGATGAACAAGCACTTGCTTATTTGGAATGCTTAGATTGTCGACGATCAAAGAACTGAGTGTGACTTTTGCATACGGTGTCCGTTTTAGGCCCATAAGTACTTTCCAGGAATGTAGCGATCCTTCTGGATTGAACCCTCCCTTTTGCTCACATCGTATGAGGGATTTCGGTCATTTTTGGATGAACAAGCACTTGCTTATTTGGAATGCTTGGATTGTAGGCGATCGAAGAACTTAGTGTGACTTTTGCATACGGTGTCCGTTTTGGGCCCATAAGTACTTTCCAGGAATGTAGCGATCCTTCTGGATTGAACCCACCCTTTTGCTCACATCGTATGAGGGATTTCGGTCATTTTTGGATGAACAAGCACTTGCTTATTTGGAATGCTTGGATTGTCGGCTATCGAAGAACTTAGTGCAACTTTAGCATACGGTGTCCGTCTTAGGCCCATAAGTACTTTTCGGAAATGTGGCGACCCTATTGAATTGAACTCACCGCTTCGTTGTGACATATGATGGATTTTGGCCATTTTTGGAATTACAAGCACTTGCTTATTTGGAACGGTTGGATTGTCGGCGATCGAAGAACTGAGATTGACTTTTCCACACGATGTCCGTTTTAGGCCCATAAGTACTTTTTGAAAATGTAGCGATCCTTTTGGATTGAACCCACCCTTCTTCGCGTGATGTATTATGGATTTGGGTCCTTTGTGGAAGAACAAGCACTTGCGTATTTGGAATGCTTGGATTGTAGGCGATCGAAGAACTGAGTGTGACTTTTGCATACGGTGTCCGTTTTGGGCCCATAAGTACTTTTTGGAAATGTAGCGATCCTTTTGGATTGAACCCACCCTTTTTAGCGTGATGTACGATGGATTTTGGTCCTTTGTGGAAGACCAAGCACTTGCTTATTTGCAATGCTTGGATTGTAGGCGATCGAAGAACTGAGTGTGACTTTTGCATACGGTGTCCGTTTTGGGCCCTTAAGTACTTTTTGGAAATGTAGCGATCCTTTTGGATTGAACCCACCCTTTTCATGTGATGTATGAGGGATTTATATCCTTTGTGGAAGAACAAGCACTTGCTTATTTGGAATGCTTGGATTGTAGGCGATCGAAGAACTGAGTGTGACTTTTACATACGGTGTCCGTTTTGGGCCCATAAGTACTTTTTGGAAATGTTGCGATCCTTTTGGATTGAACCCACCCTTCTTCGCTTGTTGTATTAAGGATTTCGGTCCTTTGTGGAAGAACAAGCACATGCTTATTTGGAATGCTTGGATTGTAGGCGATCGAAGAACTGAGTGTGACCTTTGCATATGGTGTCCGTTTTGGGCCCTTAAGTACTTTTTGGAAATGTAGCGATCCTTTTGGATTGAACCCACCCTTTTCATGTGATGTATGAGGGATTTATATCCTTTGTGGAAGAACAAGCACTTGCTTATTTGGAATGCTTGGATTGTAGGCGATCGAAGAACTGAGTGTGACCTTTGCATACGGTGTCCGTTTTGGGCCCTTAAGTACTTTTTGGAAATGTAGCGATCCTTTTGGATTGAACCCACCCTTTTCATGTGATGTATGAGGGATTTATATCCTTTGTGGAAGAACAAGCACTTGCTTATTTGGAATGCTTGGATTGTAGGCGATCGAAGAACTGAGTGTGACTTTTACATACGGTGTCCGTTTTGGGCCCATAAGAACTTTTTGGAAATGTTGCGATCCTTTTCGAGGGAACCCACCCTTTTTCACGCGATGTATGAGGGATTTCTGTCCTTTGTCAAAGATCAAGCACTTGCTTATTTGGAATGCTTGGATTGTAGGCGATCGAAGAACTGAGTGTGACCTTTGCATACGGTGTCCGTTTTGGGCCCTTAAGTACTTTTTGGAAATGTAGCGATCCTTTTCGATTGAACCCACCCTTTTTCGCGTGATGTATGAGGGATTTCGGTCCTTTGTGGAAGAACAAGCACTTGCTTATTTGGAATGGTTGGATTGTAGGCGATCGAAGAACTGAGTGAGACTTCTGCATACGGTGTCAGTTCTGGGCCCATAAGGACTTTTCGGAAATGTAGCGATCCTTTCGGATTGAACCCACCCTTTTTCGCGTGATGTATGAGGGATTTCGGTCCTTTGTGGAAGAACAAGCACTTGCTTATTTGGAATGGTTGGATTGTAGGCGATCGAAGAACTGAGTGAGACTTCTGCATACGGTGTCAGTTCTGGGCCCATAAGGACTTTTCGGAAATGTAGCGATCCTTTTGGATTTAACCCACCCTTTTGCTCACATCGTACGAGGGATTTTGGTCGTTTGTGGAAGAACAAGCTCTTCCTTATTTGGAATGCTTGGATTGTCGGCTATCCAAGAACTGAGTGTAACTTTTGCGTACGGTGTCCGTTTTAGGCGCGTAAGTACTTTTCGGAAATGTAGCGACCCTTTTGAATTGAACTCACAGCTTCATCGTGACGTACGATGGATTTTGGCCATTTTTGGAATAACAAGCACTTGCTTATTTGAAACGGTTGGATTGTCGGCGATCGAAGAACTGAGTGTGACTTTTGCTTACAGTGTCCGTTTTGGGCCCATAAGTACTTTTTGGAAATGTAGCGATCCTTTTCGATTGAACCCACCCTTTTTCGCGTGATGTATGAGGGATTTCAGTCCTTTGTGGAAGAACAAGCACTTGCTTATTTGGAATGCTTGGATTGTAGGCGATCGAAGAACTGAGTGTGACTTTTGCATACGGTGTCCGTTTTGGGCCCATAAGTACTTTTTGGAAATGTAGCGATCCGTTTGGATTGAACCCACCCTTTTCCACATGTTGTATGAGGGAATTTTGATCCCTTGTGGAAGAACAAGCACTTGCTTATTTGGAATGCTTGGATTGTAGGCGATCGAAGAACTGATTGTGACTTTTGCATACGGTGTCCGTTTTGGGCCCATAAGTACTTTTTGGAAATGTTGCGATCCATTTGGATTGAACCCACCCTTTTCATGTGATGTATGAGGGATTTATATCCTTTGTGGAAGAACAAGCACTTGCTTATTTGGAATGCTTGGATTGTAGGCGATCGAAGAACTGAGTGTGACTTTTACATACGGTGTCCGTTTTGGGCCCATAAGTACTTTTTGGAAATGTTGCGATCCTTTTCGAGTGAACCCACCCTTTTTCACGCGATGTATGAGGGATTTCTGTCCTTTGTCAAAGATCAAGCACTTGCTTATTTGGAATCCTTGGATTGTAGGCGATCGAAGAACTGAGTGTGACCTTTGCATACGGTGTCCGTTTTGGGCCCTTAAGTACTTTTTGGAAATGTAGCGATCCTTTTGGATTGAACCCACCCTTTATCACGTGATGTATGAGGGATTTCAGTCCTTTGTGGAAGAACAAGCACTTGCTTATTTGGAATGCTTGGATTGTAGGCGATCGAAGAACTGAGTGAGACTTCTGCATACAGTGTCAGTTCTGGGCCCATAAGTACTTTTCGGAAATGTAGCGATCCTTTTGGATTGAACCCACCCTTTTTCGCGTGATGTATGAGGGATTTCGGTCCTTTGTGGAAGAACAAGCACTTGCTTATTTGGAATGCTTGGATTGTCGGCTATCCAAGAACTGAGTGTAACTTTTGCGTACGGTGTCCGTTTTAGGGGCGTAAGTACTTTTCGGAAATGTAGCGATCCTTTTGGATTTAACCCACCCTTTTGCTCACATCGTACGAGGGATTTTGGTCGTTTGTGGAAGAACAAGCTCTTCCTTATTTGGAATGCTTGGATTGTCGGCTATCCAAGAACTGAGTGTAACTTTTGCGTACGGTGTCCGTTTTAGGGGCGTAAGTACTTTTCGGAAATGTAGCGACCCTTTTGAATTGAACTCACAGCTTCATCGTGACGTACGATGGATTTTGGCCATTTTTGGAATAACAAGAACTTGCTTATTTGAAACGGTTGGATTGTCGGCGATCGAAGAACTGAGTGTGACTTTTGCTTACAGTGTCCGTTTTGGGCCCATAAGTACTTTTTGGAAATGTAGCGATCCTTTTCGATTGAACCCACCCTTTTTCGCGTGATGTATGAGGGATTTCAGTCCTTTGTGGAAGAACAAGCACTTGCTTATTTGGAATGCTTGGATTGTAGGCGATCGAAGAACTGAGTGTGACTTTTGCATACGGTGTCCGTTTTGGGCCCATAAGTACTTTTTAGAAATGTAGCGATCCGTTTGGATTGAACCCACCCTTTTCCACATGTTGTATGAGGGAATTTTGATCCTTTGTGGAAGAACAAGCACTTGCTTATTTGGAATGCTTGGATTGTAGGCGATCGAAGAACTGATTGTGACTTTTGCATACGGTGTCCGTTTTGGGTCCATAAGTTCTTTTTGGAAATGTTGCGATCCATTTGGATTGAACCCACCCTTTTCATGTGATGTATGAGGGATTTATATCCTTTGTGGAAGAACAAGCACTTGCTTATTTGGAATGCTTGGATTGTAGGCGATCGAAGAACTGAGTGTGACTTTTACATACGGTGTCCGTTTTGGGCCCATAAGTACTTTTTGGAAATGTTGCGATCCTTTTCGAGTGAACCCACCCTTTTTCATGCGATGTATGAGGGATTTCTGTCCTTTGTCAAAGATCAAGCACTTGCTTATTTGGAATGCTTGGATTGTAGGCGATCGAAGAACTGAGTGAGACTTTTTCATACTGTGTCAGTTTTAGGCCCATAAGTACTTTTTGGAAATGTAGCGATCCTTTTGGATTGAACCCACCCTTTATCGCGTGATGTATGAGGGATTTCGGTCCTTTGTGGAAGAACAAGCTCTTGCCTATTTTGAATGCTTGGATTGTAGGCGATCGAAGAATTGAGTGTGACTTTTGCATACGGTATCCGTTTTGGGCCCATAAGTACTTTTCGGAAATGTAGCGACCCTTTTGGATTTAACCCATCCTTTTGCTCACATCGTACGACGGATTTCGGTCGTTTGTGAAAGAACAAGCACTTGCTTATTTGGAATGCTTGGATTATCGGCTATCGAAGAACTGAGTGTAACTTTTGCATACGGTGTTCGTTTTGGGCGCATAAGTACTTTTCGGAAATGGAGCGACCCTTTTGAATTGAACACACAGCTTCGTCGTGACGTATGATGGATTTTGGTCATTTTTGGAAAAACAAGCACTTGCTTATTTTGAACGGTTAGATTGTCGGCGATCGAAGAACTGAGTGTGACTTTTGCATACAGTGTCCGTTTTGGGCCCATAAGTACTTTTTGGAAATGTAGCGATCCTTTCGGATTGAACCCACCCTTTTCCACGTGATGTTTGAGGGATTTTGGTCCTTTTTGGAAGAACAAGCACTTGCTTATTTGGAATGCTTGGATTCTAGGCGATCGAAGAACTGAGTGTGACTTCTGCACACGGTGTTCGTTTTGGGCCCATAAGTACTTTTTGGAAATGTAGCGATCCTATTGGATTGAACCCACCCTTTTTCGTGTGATGTATGAGGGATTTCGGTCTTTGCGGAAGAACAAGAAGTTGCTTACTTGGAATGGTTGGATTGTAGGCGATCGAAGAACTAAGTGTGACTTTTGCATACGGTGTCCGTTTTGGGCCCATAAGTACTTTTTGGAAATGTAGCGATCGGGTTGGATTGAACCCACCCTTTTTCGTGTGATGTATGAGGGATTTCGGTCTTTGTGGAAGAACAAGAAGTTGCTTACTTGGAATGGTTGGATTGTAGGCGATCGAAGAACTGAGTGTGACTTTTGCATGCGGTGTCCGTTTTGGGCCCATAAGTACTTTTTGGAAATGTTGCGATCCTTTTGGATTGAACCAACCCTTTTTCGCGTGATGTATGAGGGATTTTGGTCCTTTGTGGAAGTACAATCACTTGGTTTTTTGGAATGCTTGGATTGTAGGCGATCGAAGAACTGAGTGTGACTTTTGCATACGGTGTCCGTTTCGGGCCCATAAGTACTTTTTGGAAATGTTGCAATCCTTTTGGATTGAACCCACCCTTTTTCGCGTGATGTATGAGGGATTTCAGTCCTTTGTGGATGAACAAGCACTTGCATATTTGGAATGCTTGGATTGTAGGCGATCGAAGAACTGAGTGTGACTTTTGCATACGGTGTTCGTTTTGGGCCCATAAGTACTTTTTGGAAATGTAGCGATCCTTTTGGATTGAACCCACCCTTTTTTACGTGATGTATGAGGGATTTCGGTCCTTTTGGGAAGAACAAGTAGTTGCTTACTTGGAATGGTTGGATTGGAGGCGATCGAAGAACTGAGTGTGACTTTTGCATACGGTGTCCGTTTTAGGCCCATAAGTACTTTTTGTAAATGTTTCAATCCTTTTGGACTGAACCCACCCTTTTTCACGTGATGTATGAGGGATTTTCAGTCCTTTATGGATGAACAAGCACTTGCTTATTTGGAATGCTTGGATTGTAGGCGATCGAAGAACTGAGTGTGACTTTTGCATACGGGGTCTGTTTTGGGCCCATAAGTACTTTCCAAAAATGTAGCGATCCTTTTGGATTTAACCCACCCTTTTGTTCACATCGTATGAAGGATTTCAGTGGTTTGTGGGTGAACGAGCACTTGCATATTTGGAATGCTTGGATTGTCGACGATCGAAGAACTGACTGTGACTTTTGCATATGGTGTCCGTTTTGGGACCATAAGTACTTTTTGGAAATTTAGCGATCCTTTTGGATTGAACCTACCCTTTTCCACGTGATGTATGAGGGATTTCGATCCTTTGTGGAAGAATAAGCACTTGCTTATTTGCAATGCTTAGATTGTAGGCGATCGAAGAACTGAGTGTGACTTTTGCATACGGCGTCCGTTTTGGGCCCATAAGTACTTTTTGGAAATGTAGCGATCCTTTTGGATTGAACCTACCCTTTTCCACGTGATGTATGAGGGATTTCGATCCTTTGTGGAAGAACAAGCACTTGCTTATTTGCAATGCTTAGATTGTAGGCGATCGAAGAACTGAGTGTGACTTTTGCATACGGTGTCCGTTTTGGGGCCATAAGTACTTTCCAGAAATGTAGCAATCCTTTTGGATTTAACCCACCCTTTTGTTCACATCGTATGAGGGATTTCAATCGTTAGTGGGCAAACGAGCACTTGCCTATTTGGAATGCTTGGATTGTCGGTGATTGAAAGAACTGAGTGTGACTTTTGCATACGGTGTTCGTTTTGGGCCCATAAGTACTTTTTGGAAATGTAGCGATCCTTTTGGATTGAACCTACCTTTTTCCACGTGATGTATGAGGGATTTTGATCCTTTGTGGAAGAAAAAGCACTTGCTTATTTGGAATGGTTGGATTGTAGGCGACCAAAGAACTGAGTGTGACTTTTGCATACGGTGTCCGTTTTGGGCCCATAAGTACTTTTTGGAAGTGTAGTGATCCTTTTGGATTTAACCCACCCTTTTCCACGTGATGTATGAGGGATTTCAATCTTTTGTGGAAGAACAAGCACTTGCTTATTTGGAATGCTTGGATTGTAGGCGATCGAAGAACTGAGTGTGAGTTTTGCATACGGTGTTCGTTTTGGGCCCATAAGTAGTTTTTGGAAATGTAGCGATTCTTTTGGATTGAACCCACCCTTTTTTATGTGATGTATGAGGGATTTTGGTCCTTTGTGGAAGAACAAGCACTTGCTTATTTGGAATGCTTGGATTGTAGGCGATCGAAGAACTGAGTGTGACTTTTGCATACGGTGTCCGTTTTGGGCCCATAAGTACTTTCCGAAAATGTAGCGATCCTTTTGGATTTAACCCACCCTTTTGTTCACATCGTATGAGGGATTTCAGTCGTTTGTGGATGAACAAGCACTTGCCTATTTGGAATACTTGGACAGTCGGCTATCGAAGAACTGAGTGTAACTTTTGCATACGGTGTCCGTTTTGGGCGCATAAGTACTTTTCGAAAATGTAGCGACCCTTTCGAATTGAACTCATGGCTTTGCCGTGATGTATGATGAATTTTAGCCACTTTGGAATAACAAGCGCTTGCTTTTTTGGAACGGTTGGATTGTCGGCGATCGAAGAACTGACTTTGACTTTTGCATACGGTGTCCGTTTTGGGCCCATAAGTACTTTTTGGAAATGTAGCGATCCTTTAGGATTGAACCCACCCTTTTCTACGTGATGTATGAGGGATTTTGATCCTTTGTGGAAGAACAAGCACTTGCTTATTTGGAATGCTTGGATTGTAGGCGATCGAAGAACTGAGTGTGACTTTTACATACGGTGTCCGTTTTGGGCCCATAAGTCCTTTTTGGAAATGTAGCGATCCTTTAGGATTGAACCCACCCTTTTCTACGTGATGTATGAGGGATTTTGATCCTTTGTGGAAGAACAAGCACTTGCTTATTTGGAATGCTTGGATTGTAGGCGATCGAAGAACTGAGTGTGACTTTTACATACGGTGTCCGTTTTGGGCCCATAAGTACTTTTTGGAAATGTAGCGATTCTTTTTGAATGAACCCACCCTTTTTCACGTGATGTATGAGGGATTTCGGTCCTTTGTGGAAGATCAAGCACTTGCTTATTTGGAATCCTTGGATTGTAGGTGATCGAAGAATTGAGTGTGACTTTTGCATACGGTGTCCGTTTTGGGCCCATAAGTACTTTTTGGAAATGTAGCGATCCTTTTGGATTTAACCCACCCTTTTCCACGTGATGTATGAGGGATTTCGATCTTTTGTGGAAGAACAAGCACTTGATTATTTGGAATGCTTGGATTGTAGGCGATCGAAGAACTGAGTGTGACTTTTACATACGGTGTCCGTTTTTGGCCCATAAGTAGTTTTTGGAAATGTAGCGATTCTTTTGGATTGAACCCACCCTTTTTCAAGTGATGTATGAGGGATTTCGGTCCTTTGTGGAAGATCAAGCACTTGCTTATTTGGAATCCTTGGATTGTAGGCGATCGAAGAATTGAGTGTGACTTTTGCATACGGTGTCCGTTTTGGGCCCATAAGTACTTTCCGAAATTGTAGCGATCCTTTTGGATTTAACCCACCCTTTTGCCCACATCGTACAATGGATTTCAGTCATTTGTGGATGAACAAGCACTTGCTTATTTGGAATGCTTGGATTGTCGGCTATCGAAGAACTGAGTGTAACTTTTGCATACGGTGTCCGTTTTGGGCGCATAAGTACTTTTCGGAAATGTGGCGACCCTATTGAATTGAACCCACCCTTTTTCACGTGATGTATGAGGGATTTCGGTCCTTTGTCGAAGAACAAGCACTTGCTTATTTGGAATGCTTGGATTGTAGGCGATCGAAGAACTGAGTGTGACTTTTGCATACAGTGTCCGTTTTGGGCCCATAAGTACTTTTTGGAAATGTTGCGATCCTTAGGATTGAACCCAGCCATTTTCTCGTGATGTATGAGGGATTTTGGTCCTTTGTGGAAGAATAAGCACTTGCTTATTTGGAATGCTTAGATTGTAGGCGATCGAAGATCTGAGTGTGACTTTTGCATACGGTGTCCGTTTTGGGCCCATAAGTACTTTTTGGAAATGTTGCGATCCTTTTGGATTGAACCCACCCTTTTTCGCACGATGTATGAGGCATTTCGATCCTTTGTGGAAGAACAAGCACTCGCTAATTTGGAGTGCTTGGATTGTAGGAGATCGAAGAACTGAGTGTGACTTTTGCATACGGTGTCCATTTTGGGCCCATAAGTACATTTTGGAAATGTAGCGATCCTTTTGGATTGAACCCACCCTTTTTCACGGGATGTATGAGGGATTTCGGTCCTTTGTGGAAGAACAAGCACTTGCTTATTTTGGAATGCTTGGATTGTAGGCGATCGAAGAACTGAGTATGACTTTTGCATAAGGTGTCCGTTTTGGGCCAATAAGTACTTTTTGGAAATGTAGCGATCCTTTTGGATTGAACCCACCCTTTTTCGTGTGATGTATGATGGATTTCGATCCTTTGTGGAAGAAAAAGCACTTCCTTATTTTGAATGCTTGGATTGTAGGCGATCAAAGAACTGAGTGTGACTTTTGCATACGGTGTCCGTTTTGGGCCTATAAGTACGTTTTTGAAATGTAGCGATCCTTTTGGATTGAACCCACCCTTTTTCGCGTGATGTATGATGGATTTTGATCCTTTGTGGAGGAGCAAGCACTTGCTTATTTGCAATGCTTGGATTGTAGGCGATCGAAGAACTGAGTGTGACTTTTACATGAGGTGTTCGTTTTGGGCCCATAAATACTTTTTGGAAATGTAGTGATCCTTTTGGATTGAACCCACCCTTTTTCACATGATGTATGAGGGATTTCGGTCCTTTGTGGAAGAGCAAGCACTTGCTTATTTGGAATGCTTGAATTGTAGGCGATCGAAGAACTGAGTGTGACTTTTGCATACGGTGTCCGTTTTGGGCCCATAAGTACTTTTTGGAAATGTAGCGATCCTTTTGGATTGAACCCACCCTTTTTCGCGTGATGTATGATGGATTTCGATCCTCTGTGGAAGAACAAGCACTTGCTTATTTGCAATATTTGGATTGTAGGCGATCGAAAAACTGAGTGTGACTTTTGCATACGGTGTTCGTTTTGGGCCTATAAGTACTTTCGGGAAATGTAGCGTTCCTTTTGGATTTAACCCACCCTTTTGCCCACATCGTATGAGGGATTTCGGTCATTTGTGGATGAACAAGCACCTGCTTATTTGGAATGCTTGGATTGTCGACTATCGAAGAACTGAGTGTAACTTTTGCATACAGTGTCCGTTTTGGGCACATAAGTACTTTTCGAAAATGTAGCGACCCTATTGAATTGAATTCACCACTTCGTCGTGACGTATGATGGATTTCGGCCATTTTTGGAATAACAAGCACTTGCTTATTTGGAACGGTTGGATTGTCGGCGATCGAAGAACTGAGTTTGAATTTTGCATACGGTGTCCGTTTTGGGCCCATAAGTACTTTTTGGAAATGTAGTGATCCTTTTGGATTTAACCCACCCTTTTCCACGTGATGTATGAGGGATTTCGATCTTTTGTGGAAGAACAAGCACTTGCTTATTTGGAATGCTTGGATTGTAGGCGATCGAAGAACTGAGTGTGACTTTTGCATACGGTGTCCGTTTTGGGCCCATAAGTACTTTTTGGAAATGTAGCGATCCTTTAGGATTGAACCCACCCCTTTTCGCGTGATGTATGAGGGATTTCGATCCTTTGTGGAAGAACAGGCACTTGCTTTTTTGGAATGCTTCGATTGTAGGCGATCGAAAAACTGAGTGTGACTTTTGCATACGTTGTCCGTTTTGGGCCCATAAGTACTTTCGGAAATTGTAGCGATCCTTTTGGATTTAACCTACCCTTTTGCTCACATCGTACGAGGGATTTCAGTCATTTGTGGATGAACAAGCACTTGCTTATTTTGAATGCTTGGATTGTCGGCTATCGAAGAACTGAGTGTAACTTTTGCATACGGTGTCCGTTTTGGGCGCATAAGTACTTTTCGGAAATGTGGCGACCCTATTGAATTGAACTCACCGCTTCGTCGTGACATATGACAGATTTTGGTCATTTTTGGAATTACAAGCACTTGCTTATTTGGAACGGTTGGATTGTCGGCGAACGAAGAACAGGGATTGACTTTTCCATACGGTGTCCGTTTTGGGCCCATAAGTACTTTTTGGAAATGTAGCGATCCTTTTGGATTGAACCCACCCTTTTTCACGTGATGTATGAGGGATTTCGGTCCTTTGTGGAAGAACAAGCACTTGCTTATTTGGAATGCTTGGATTGTAGGTGATCGAAGAATTGAGCGTGACTTTTGCATACGGTGTCCGTTTTGGGCCCATAAGTACATTCCAGAAATGTAGTGATCCTTTTGGATTTAACCCACCCCTGCGCTCACATCGTACGAGGGATTTCAGTCGTTTGTGGATGAACAAGCATTTGCCTATTTGGAATGCTTAGATTGTCGGCTATCGAAGAACTGAGTGTAACTTTTGCATACGGTGTCCGTTTTGTGCGCATAAGTACTTTTCGGAAATGTAGCGACCCTTTCGAATTGAACTCATGGCTTTGCCATGATGTATGATGGATTTTAGCCACTTTGGAATAACCAGCGCTTGCTTATTTGGAACGGTTGGATTGTCGACGATCGAAGAACTGAGTTTGACTTTTGCATACGGTGTCCGTTTTGGGCCCATAAGTACTTTTTGGAAATGTAGCGATCCTTTAGGATTGAACCCACCCCTTTCCACGTGATGTATGAGGGATTTCGATCCTTTGTGGAAGAACATGCACTAGCTTATTTGGAATGCTTGGATTGTCGACGATCGAAGAACTGAGTGTGACTTTTGCATACGGTGTTCGTTTTGGGCCCATGAGTACTTTTCGAAATTGTAGCGATCCTTTTGGATTTAACCCACCCTTTTGCTCACATCGTATAAGGGATTTCAGTCATTTGTGGAAGAACAAGCACTTGCTTATTTGGAATGCTTGGATTGTAAGCGATCGAAGAATTGAGTGTGACTTTTGCATACGGTGTCCGTTTTGGGCCCATAAGTAGTTTCCAGAAATGTAGTGATCCTT
This sequence comes from Olea europaea var. sylvestris, assembly GCF_002742605.1. NCBI lineage: Eukaryota > Viridiplantae > Streptophyta > Magnoliopsida > Lamiales > Oleaceae > Olea > Olea europaea. Next base: position 14,910 of record NW_019257545.1, read on the forward strand.
TTGGATTTAACCCACCCCTGCACTCACATCGTACGAGGGATTTCAGTCGTTTGTGGATGAACAAATACTTGCCTATTTGGAATGCTTTGATTGTCGGCTATCGAAGAACTGAGTGTAACTTTTGCATACGGTGTCCGTTTTGGGCGCATAAGTACTTTTCGAAAATGTGGCGACCCTATTGAATTGAACTCACCGCTTCGTTATGACAGATGACGAATTTTGGTCATTTTTGGAATTACAAGCACTTGTTTATTTGGAACGGTTGGATTGTCGGCGATCGAAGAACTGAGTGAGACTTCTGCATACGGTGTCAGTTCTGGGCCCTTAAGTACTTTTTGGAAATGTAGCGATCCTTTTGGATTGAACCCACCCTTTTTCATGTGATGTATGAGGGATTTCAGTACTTTATGGAAGAACAAGCACTTGCTTATTTGGAATGCTTGGATTGTAGGCGATCGAAGAATTGAGTGTGACTTTTGCATACGGTGTCCGTTTTGGGCCCATAAGTACTTTCCAGAAATGTAGTGATCCTTTTGGATTTAACCCACCCCTGCGCTCACATCGTACGAGGGATTTCAGTCGTTTGTGGATGAACAAGCACTTGCCTATTTGGAATGCTTAGATTGTCGGCTATCGAAGAACTGAGTGTAACTTTTGCATACGGTGTCCGTTTTGGGCGCATAAGTACTTTTCGGAAATGTAGCGACCCTTTCGAATTGAACTCATGGCTTTGCCGTAATGTATGACGGATTTTAGCCACTTTGGAATAACAAGCGCTTGCTTATTTGGAACGGTTGGATTGTCGACGATCGAAGAACTGAGTTTTACTTTTGCATACGGTGTCCGTTTTGGGCCCATAAGTACTTTTTGGAAATGTAGCGATCCTTTTCGATTGAACCCACCCTTTTTCACGTGATGTATGAGGGATTTCGGTCCTATGTGGAAGAATAAGCACTTGCTTATTTGGAATGGTTGGATTGTAGGCAATCAAAGAACTGAGTGCGACTTTTGCATACGGTGTCCGTTTTGGGCCCATAAGTACTTTTTGGAAATGTTGCGATCCTTTTGGATTGAACCCACCCTTTTTCGTGTGATGTATGAGAGATTTTGGTCCTTTGTGGAAGAACAAGCACTTGCTTATTTGGAATGCTAGGATTGTAGGCGATTGAAGAACTGAGTGTGACTTCTGCATACGGTGTCCATTTTGGGCCCATAAGTACTTTTTGGAAATGTAGCGATTCTTTTGGATTGAACCCACCCTTTTTTACGTGATGTATGAGGGATTTCAGTCCTTTGTGGAAGAACAAGCACTTGCTTATTTGGAATGCTTCGATAGTAGGCGATTGTAGGCGATCGAAAAACTGAGTGTGACTTTTGCATACGGTGTCCGTTTTGGGCCCATAATTACTTTTCGAAAATGTGGCGATCCTTTTGGATTCAACCCACCCTTTTGCTCACATCGTATGGGGGATTTCGTTCGTTTGTGGCTGAACAAGCACTTGCTTATTTGGAATGCTTGGATTGTCGGCTATCGAAGAACTGAGTGTAACTTTTGCATACGGTGTCCGTTTTGGGCCCATAAGTACTTTTCAGAAATGTGGCGACCCTATTGAATGGAACTCACCGCTTCGTCGTGACGTACGATGAATTTTGGCCATTTTTGGAATTACAAGCACTTGATTATTTGGAACGGTTGGATTGCCGACGATCGAAGAACAGAGATTGACTTTTCCATACGGTGTTCGTTTTGGGCCCATAAGTACTTTTTGGAAATGTAGCGATCCTTTTGGATTGAACCCACCCTTTTTCGCGTGATGTATGAGGGATTTTGGTCCTTTGTGGAAGAACAAGAACCTGTTTAATTGCAATGCTTGGATTGTAGGCGATCGAAGAACTGAGTGTGTGTTTTGCATGCGGTGTCCTTTTTGGGCCCATAAGTACTTTCTGAAAATGTAGCAATCCTTTTGGATTTAACCCACCGTTTTGCTCACATCGTACGAGGGATTTATGTCGTTTGTGGACGAACAAGCACTTGGTTATTTTGAATTCTTGGATTGTCGGCGATCGAAGAACTGAGTGTGAGTTTTGCATACGGTGTCCGTTTTGGGCCCATAACTACTTTTTGGAAATTTAGCGATCCTTTTGGATTGAACCCTCCCTTTTCCATGTGATGTATGAGGGATTTCGATCCTTTGAGGAAGAACAAGCACTTGCTTATTTGAAATGCTTGGATTGTCGGCGATTGAAGAACTGAGTGTGACTTTTGCATACAGTGTTCGTTTTGGGCCCATAAGTACTTTTTGAAAATGTAGCGATCCTTTTGGATTGAACCCACCCTTTTTCGCGTGATGTATGAGTGATTTCGGTCCTTTGTGGAAGAACAAGCACTTGCTTATTTGGAATGCTTGGATTGCAGGCGATCGAAGAACTGAGTGTAACAAGCACTTGCTTATTTGGAATGCTTGGATTGCAGGCGATCGAAGAACTGAGTGTGACTTTTGCATACGGTGTCCGTTCTGGGCCCATAGGTACTTTCCGGAAATGTAGCGATCCTTTTGGATTCAACCTACCCTTTTGCTCACATCGTATGAGGGATTTTGGTCGTTTGTGGATGAACAAGCACTTGCTTATTTGGAATACTTGGACTGTCGACTATCGAAGAACTGAGTGTAACTTTTGCATACGGTGTCCGTTTTGGGCCTTTAAGTACTTTTCGGAAATGTGGCGACCCTATTGAATTGAACTCACCGCTTCATTGTGATGTATGATGGATTTTGGCCATTTTTGGAATTACAAGCACTTGCTTATTTAGAATGGTTGGATTGTCGGCAATCGAAGAACTGAGATTGACTTTTGCATACAGTGTCCGTTTTGGGCCCATAAGTACTTTTTGGAAATGTAGCGATCCATTTGGATTGAACCCACCCTTTTTCGTGTGATGTATTGGCGATTTCGATCCTATGTGGAAGAACAAGCACTTTCTTATTTGGAATGGTTGGATTGTAGGCGATCGAAGAACTGAGTGTGACTTTTGCATACGGTGTCCGTTTTGGGCCTATAAGTACTTTTTGGAAATGTTGCGATCCTTTTGGATTGAACCCACCCTTTTTCACGTGATGTATGAGTGATTTCGATCCTTTGTGGAAGAACAAGCACTTGCTTATTTGGAATGCTTGGATTGTAGGCAATCGAAGAACTGAGTGTGACTTTTGCATACGGTGTCTGTTTTAGGCCCATAGGTACTTTCCGGAAATGTTGCGATCCTTTTGGATTCAACCCACCCTTTTGCTCACATCGTATGAGGGATTTCGGTCATTTGTGGATGAACAAGCACTTGCTTATTTGGAATGCTTGGATTGTCGGCTATCGAAGAACTGAGTGTAACTTTTGCATACGGTGTCCGTTTTGGGCCCTTAAGTACTTTTCGGAAATGTGGCGACCCTATTGAATTGAACTCATCGCTTCATTGTGACGTATGATGGATTTTGGCCATTTTTGTAATTACAAGCACTTGCTTATTTAGAACGGTTGGATTGTCGACGATCGAAGAACTGAGATTGACTTTTGTATACGGTGTCCGTTTTGGGCCCATAAGTACTTTTTGGAAATGTAGCGATCCTTTTGGATTGAACCCACCCTTTTTCACGTGATGTATGAGTGATTTCGGTCCTTTGTGGAAGAACAAGCACTTGCTTATTTGCAATGCTTGGATTGTAGGCGATCGAAGAACTGAGTGTGACTTTTGCATACGGTGTCCGTTTTGGGCCCATAAGTACCTTTTGGAAATGTAGCGATCCTTTTGGATTGAACCCACCCTTTTTCACGTGATGTATGAGGGATTTCGGTCCTTCGTGGAAGAACAAGCACTTGCTTATTTGGAATGCTTGGATTGTTGGCTATCGAAGAACTGAGTGTAACTTTTGCATACGGTGTCCATTTTTGGCGCATAAGTACTTTTCAGGAATGTAGCGACCCTTTTGAATTGAACTCACAGCTTCGCCATGACGTATGATGGATTTTGGACATTTTTGGAATAACAAGCACTTGCTTATTTGGAACGGTTGGATTGTCGGCGATCGAAGAACTGAGTTTGACTTTTGCATACGGTGTCCGTTTTGGGCCCATAAGTACTTTTTGGAAATGTAGCGATCCATTTGATTTGAACCCACCCTTTTCCACGTGATGTATGAGGGATTTCTATCCTTTGTGGAAGAACAAGCACTTGCTTATTTGCAATGCTTGGATTGTAGGCGATCGAAGAACTGAGCGTGACTTTTGCATACGGTGTTCGTTTTGGGCCGATAAGTACGTTTTGGAAATGTACCGATCCTTTTGGATTGAACCCACCCTTTTTCACGTGATGTATGAAGGATTTCGGTCCTTTGTGGAAGAACAAGCACTTGCTTATTTGGAATGCTTGGATTGTTGGCTATCGAAGAACTGAGTGTAACTTTTGCATACGGTGTCCATTTTTGGCGCATAAGTACTTTTCAGAAATGTAGCGACCCTTTTGAATTGAACTCACAGCTTCGCCATGACGTATGATGGATTTTGGACATTTTTGGAATAACAAGCACTTGCTTATTTGGAACGGTTGGATTGTCGACGATCGAAGAATTGAGTGTGATTTTTGCATACGGTGTTCGTTTTGGGCCCATAAGTACTTTTTGGAAATGTAGCGATCCTTTTGGATTGAACCCACCCTTTTTCACGTGATGTATGAGGGATTTTGGTCCTTTGTGGAAGAACAAGAACCTGTTCAATTGCAATGCTTGGATTGTAGGCGATCGAAGAACTGAGTGTGTGTTTTGCATACAGTGTCCGTTTTGGGCCCATAAGTACTTTTTGGAAATGTAGAGATCCTTTTGGATTGAACCAACCCTTTTTCGTATGATGTATGAGGGATTTTGGTCATTTGTGGAAGAACAAGCACTTGCTTATTTGGAATGGTTGGATTGTAGGCGATCGAAGATCCGAGTGTGACTTTTGCATACGGTGTCCGTTTTGGGCCCACAAGTACTTTTTGGAAATGTTACGATCCTTTTGGATTGAACCCACCCTTTTTCTCGCGATGTATGAGGGATTTCGATCCTTTGTGGAAGAACAAGCACTCGCTTATTTGGAGTGCTTGGATTGTAGGCGATCGAAGAACTGAGTATGACTTTTGCATTAGGTGTCCGTTTTGGGCCAGTAAATACTTTTTGGAAATGTAGCGATCCTTTTGGATTGAACCCACCCTTTTTCATGTGATGTATGATGGATTTCGTTCCTTTGTGGAAGAACAAGCACTTCCTTATTTTGAATGCTTAGATTGTAGGCGATCGAAGAACTGAGTGTGACTTTTGCATACGGTGTCCGTTTTGGGCCCATAAGTACTTTTTTGAAATGTAGCGATCCTTTTGGATTGAACCCACCCTTTTTTGCGTGATGTATGATGGATTTCGATCCTTTGTGGAGGAGCAAGCACTTGCTTATTTGCAATGCTTGGATTGTAGGCGATCGAAGAACTGAGTGTGACTTTTGCATGCGGTGTTCGTTTTGGGCCCATAAGTACTTTTTGGAAATATAGTGATCCTTTTGGATTGAACCCACCCTTTTTCACGTGATGTATGAGGGATTTCGATCCTTTGTGGAAGAACAAGCACTTGCTTAATCGGAATGCTTGAATTGTAGGTGATCGAAGAACTGAGTGTGACTTTTGCATACGGTGTCCGTTTTGGGCCCATAAGTACTTTTTGGAAATGTAGCGATCCTTTTGGATTGAACCCACCCTTTTTCGCGTGATGTATGATGGATTTCGATCCTCTGTGGAAGAACAAGCACTTGCTTATTTGCAATGCTTGGATTGTAGGCGATCGAAGAACTGAGCGTGACTTTTGCATACGGTGTCCGTTTTGGGCCTATAAGTACTTTCCAGAAATGTATCGATCCTTTTGGATTTAACCCACCCTTTTGCCCACATCGTATGAGGGATTTCGGTCATTTGTGGATGAACAAGCACTTGGTTATTTGGAATGCTTGGATTGTCGACTATCGAAGAACTGAGTGTAACTTTTGCATACGGTGTCCGTTTTGGGCACATAAGTACTTTTCGAAAATGTAGCGACCCTATTGAATTGAATTCATCACTTCGTCGAGACGTATGATGGATTTCAGCCATTTTTGGAATAACAAGCACTTGCTTATTTGGAACGGTTGGATTGTCGGCGATCGAGGAACTGAGTTTGAATTTTACATACGGTGTCCGTTTTGGGCCCATAAGTACTTTTTGGACATGTTGCGACCCTTTTGGATTGAACCCACCCTTTTTCACGTGATGTATGAGGGATTTCGGTCCTTTTTGGAAGAACAAGCACTTGCTTATTTGGAATGCTAGGATTGTAGTCGATCGAAGAACTGAGTGTGACTTTTGCATACAGTGTCCGTTTGGGCCCATAAGTACTTTTTGGAAATGTTGCGATCTTTAGGATTGAACCCAGCCATTTTCGCGTGATGTATGAGGGATTTCAGTCCTTTGTGGAAGAACAAGCACTTGCTTATTTGGAATGCTTGGATTGTAGGCGATCGAAGAACTGAGTGTGACTTTTGCATACGGTGTCCGTTTTGGGCCCATAAGTACTTTATGGAAATGTAGCAATCCTTTTGGATTGAACTGACCCTTTTTCGCGTGATGTGTGATGGATTTCGGTCCTTTGTGGAAGAACAAGCACTTGCTCATTTGCAATGCTTGGATTGTAGGCGATCGAAGAACTGAGAGTGACTTTTACATACGGTGTTCGTTTTGGGCCCATAAGTACTTTTTGGAAATGTAGCGATCCTTTTGGATTGAACCCAGCCTTTTTCGCGTGATGTATGAGGGATTTCGGTCCTTTGTGGAAGAACAAGCACTTGCTTATTTGGAATGCTTGGATTGTAGGCGATCGAAGAACTGAGTTTGACTTTTGCATACGGTGTCCGTTTTGGGCCCATAAGTACTTTTTGGAAATGTAGCGATCCTTCTGGATTGAACCCACCCTTTTTCACGTGATGTATGATGGATTTTGGTCCTTTGTTGAAGAACAAGCACTTGCTTATCTGGAATACTTGGATTGTAGGCGATCGAAGAACTGAGTGTGACTTTTGCATACGGTGTCCATTTTGGGCCCATAAGTACTTCCCGAACATGTAGCAATCCTTTCGGATTCAACCCACCCTTTTGCTCACATCGTATGAGGGATTTCGATCATTTGTGGATGAACAAGAACTTGCTTATTTGGAATGCTCGGATTGTCGGCTATCGAAGAACTGAGTGTAACTTTTGCATACGGTGTCCGTTTTGGGCACGTAAGTACTTTTCGAAAATGTAGCGACCCTATTGAATTGAACTCACCACTTCGTCGTGGTGTATGATGGATTTTGGCCATTTTTGGAATAACAAGCACTTGCTTATTTGGAACGCTTGGATTGTCGGCGTTCGAAGAACTGAGTTTGACTTTTGCATACGGTGTCCGTTTTGGGCCCATAAGTACTTTTTGGAAATGTAGCGGCCCTTTTGGATTGAACCCATCCTTTTTCACGTGATGTATGAGGGATTTTGGTCGTTTGTGGAAGAACAAGCACTTGCTTATTTGGAATGCTTGGATTCTAGGCGATCGAAGAACTGATGTGACTTTTGCATATGGTGTCCGTTTTGGGCCCATAAGTACTTTTTGGAAATGTTCCGATCCTTTTGGATTGAACCCACCCTTTTTCGCGTGATGTATGAGGGATTTTAGTCCTTTGTGGAAGAACAAGCACTTGCTTATTTGGAATCCTTGGATTGTAGGCGATCGAAGAACTGAGTGTGACTTTTGCATACGGTGTCCGTTTTGGGCCCATAAGTACTTTTTGGAAATGTAGCGATCCTTTTGGATTGAACCCACCCTTTTTCGCGTGATGTATGAGGGATTTTAGTCCTTTGTGGAAGAACAAGCACTTGTTTAATTGCAATGCTTGGATTGTAGGCGATCGAAGAACTGAGTGTGTGTTTTGCATACGGTGTCCGTTTTGGGCCCATAAGTACTTTCCAAAAATGTAGCGATCCTTTTGGATTTAACCCACCCTTTTGCCCACATCGTAAGAGGGATTTCGGTCATTTGTGGATGAACAAGCACTTGCTTATTTGGAATGCTTGGATTGTCGGCTATCGAAGAACTGAGTGTAACTTTTGCATACGGTGTCCGTTTTGGGCACATAAGTACTTTTCGGAAATGTAGTGACCCTATCGAATTGAACTCATAGCTTCGCCGTGACGTATGACGGATTTTAGCCAATTTTGGAATAACAAGCACTTGCTTATTTGGAACGGTTGGATTGTTGGTGATAGAAGAACTGAGTTTGACCGTTGCATACGGCGTCCGTTTTGGGCCCATAAGTACTTTTTGGAAATGTAGCGACCCTTTTGGATTGAACCCTCCCTTTTTCACGAGATGTATGAGGGATTTTGGTCCTTTGTGAAAGAACAAGCACTTGCTTATTTGGAATGCTTGGATTGTAGGCGATCGAAGAACTAAGTGTGACTTTTGCATACGGTGTCCGTTTTGGGCCCATAAGTACTTTTTGGAAATGTTGCGATCCTTTTGGATTGAACCCACCCTTTTTTGCGTGATGTATGAGGGATTTCGGTCCTTTGTGGAAGAAAAAGCACTTGGTTATTTGGAATGCTTGGATTGTCGACTATCGAAGAACTGAGTGTAACTTTTGCATACGGTGTCCGTTTTGGGCACATAAGTACTTTTCGAAAATGTAGCGACCCTATTGAATTGAATTCATCACTTCGTCGAGACGTATGATGGATTTCAGCCATTTTTGGAATAACAAGCACTTGCTTATTTGGAACGGTTGGATTGTCGGCGATCGAAGAACTGAGTTTGAATTTTACATACGGTGTCCGTTTTGGGCCCATAAGTACTTTTTGGAAATGTTACGACCCTTTTGGATTGAACCCACCCTTTTTCACGTGATGTATGAGGGATTTCGGTCCTTTGTGGAAGAACAAGCACTTGCTTATTTGGAATGCTAGGATTGTAGTCGATCGAAGAACTGAGTGTGACTTTTGCATACAGTGTCCGTTTGGGCCCATAAGTACTTTTTGGAAATGTTGCGATCCTTTTGGATTGAACCCACCCTTTTTTGCGTGATGTATGAGGGATTTCGGTCCTTTGTGGAAGAAAAAGCACTTGCTTATTTGGAATGCTTGGATTGTAGGCGATCGAAGACCTGAGTGTGACTTTTGCATACGATGTCCGTTTTGGGCCCATAAGTACTTTTTGGAAATGTAGAGATCCTTTTGGATTAAACCCAGCCTTTTTCGTGTGATGTATGATGGATTTCAGTCCTTTGGGGAAGAACAAGCACTTGCTTATTTGCAATGCTTGGATTGTAGGCGATCGAAGAACTGAGTGTGACTTTTGCATACGGTGTTCGTTTTGGGCCCATAAGTACTTTTTGGAAATGTAGCGATCCTTTCAGATTGAACCCACCCTTTTTCGTATGATGTATGAGGGATTTCGGTCCTTTGTGGAAGAACAAGCACTTGCTTATTTGGAATGCTTGGATTGTAGGCGATCGAAGAACTGAGTGTGATTTTTGCATAAGTTGTCCGTTTTGGGACCATAAGTACTTTTTGGAAATGTAGCGATCCTTTTGGATTGAACCCACCCTTTTTCGCGTGATGTATGATGGATTTTGGTCCTTTGTTGAAGAACAAGCACTTGCTTATCTGGAATGCTTGGATTGTAGGCGATCGAAGAACTGAGTGTGACTTTTGCATACGGTGTCCGTTTTGGGCCCATAAGTAGTTTTTGGAAATGTAGCGATCCTTTTGGATTGAACCCACCCTTTTTCGCGTGATGTATGAGGGATTTCGGTCCGTTATGGAAGAACAAGCACTTGTTTAATTGCAATGCTTGGATTGTAGGAGATCGAAGAACTGAGTGTGTGTTTTGCATACGGTGTCCGTTTTGGGCCCATAAGTACTTTCCGGAAATGTAGCGATCCTTTTGGATTTAACCCACCCTTTTGCCCACGTCGTATGAGGGATTTCGGTCATTTGTGGATGAACAAGCACTTACTTATTTGGAATGCTTGGATTGTCGGCTATCGAAGAACTGAGTGTAACTTTTGCATACGGTGTCCGTTTTGGGCACATAAGTACTTTTCGGAAATGTAGTGACCCTATTGAATTGAACTCACAGCTTCGCCGTGACGCATGACGGATTTTAGCCAATTTTGGAATAACAAGCACTTGCTTATTTGGAACGGTTGGATTGTTGGTGATCGAAGAACTGAGTTTGACTGTTGCATACGGCGTCCGTTTTGGGACCATAAGTACTTTTTGGAAATGTAGCGACCCTTTTGGATTGAACCCACCCTTTTTCACGTGATGTATGAGAGATTTTGGTCCTTTCTGGAAGAACAAGTACTTGCTTATTTGGAATGCTTGGATTGTAGGCGATCGAAGAACTAAGTGTGACTTTTGCATACGGTGTCCGTTTTGGGTCCATAAGTACTTTTTGGAAATGTTGCGATCCTTTTGGATTGAACCCACCCTTTTTTGCGTGATGTATGAGGGATTTCGGTCCTATGTGGAAGAAAAAGCACTTGCTTATTTGGAATGCTTGGATTGTAGGCGATCGAAGAACTGAGTGTGACTTTTGCATACGATGTCCGTTTTGGGCCCATAAGTACTTTCCGGAAATGTAGCGATCCTTTTGGATTTAACCCACCCTTTTGCCCACATCGTATGAGGGATTTCGATCGTTTGTGGATGAACAAGCACTTGCTTATTTGGAATGCTTGGATTGTCGGCTATCGAAGAACTGAGTGTAACTTTTGCATACGGTGTCCGTTTTGGGCACATAAGTACTTTTCGAAAATGTAGCGACCCTATTGAATTGAACTCACCCCTTCTTCATGACGTATGATGGATTTTGGCCATTTTTGGAATAACAAGCACTTTCTTATTTGGAACGGTTGGATTGTCGGTTATCGAAGAACTGAGTTTGACTTTTGCATACGATGTCCGTTTTGAGCCCGTAAGTACTTTTTGGAAATGTAGCGACCCTTTTGGATTGAACCCACCCTTTTTCACGTGATGTATGAGGGATTTCGGTCCTTTGTGGAAGAACAAGCACTTGCTTATTTGGAATTCTTGGATTGTAGACGATCGAAGAGCTTAGTGTGACTTTTGCATACGGTGTCCGTTTTGGGCCCATAAGTACTTTTTGGAAATGTAGCGATCCTTTTGGATTGAACCCACCCTTTTTCACGTGATGTATGATGGATTTTAGTCCTTTGTGGAAGAACAAGCACTTGCTTATTTGCAATGCTTGGATTGTAGGCGATCGAAGAACTGAGTGTGACTTTTGCATACGGTGTTTGTTTTGGGCCCATAAGTACTTTTTGGAAATGTAGCGATCCTTTTGGATTGAACCCACCCTTTTTCGCATGATGTATGATGGATTTCGGTCCTTTGTTGAAGAACAAGCACTTGCTTATCTTGAATGCTTGGATTGTAGGCAATCGAAGAACTGAGTGTGACTTTTGCCTACGGTGTCCGTTTTGGGCCCATAAGTACTTCCCGAAAATGTAGCGATCCTTTTGGATTCAACCCACGCTTTTGCTCACATCGTATGAGGGATTTCGGTCGTTTGTGGATGAACAAGCACTTGCTTATTTGGAATGCTTGGATTGTCGGCAATCGAAGAACTGTGTGTAACTTTTGCATACGGTGTCCGTTTCGGGCCCATAAGTACTTTTCGAAAATGTAGCGACCCTATTGAATTGAACTCACCACTTCGTCGTGATGTATAACGAATTTTGGCCATTTTTGGAATAACAAGCACTTGCTCATTTGGAACGGTTGGATTGTCGACGATCGAAGAACTGAGTTTGACTTTTGCAAACGGTGTCAGTTTTGGGCCCATAAGTACTTTTTGGAAATGTAGCGATCCTTTTGGATTGAACCCACCCTTTTTCACGTGATGTATGATGGATTTCGGTCCTTTGTAGAAGAACAAGCACTTGCTTATTTGCAATGCTTGGATTGTAGGCGATCGAAGAACTGAGTGTTACTTTTGCATACGGTGTCCGTTTTGGGCCCATAAGTACTTCCCGGAAATGTAGCGATCCTTTTGGATTCAACCCATCCTTTTGCCCAAATCGTATGAGGAATTTCGGTCATTTGTGGATGAACAAGCACTTGCTTATTTGGAATGCTTGGATTGTCGAATATCGAAGAACTGAGTGTAACTTTTGCATAAGATGTCCATTTCGGGCACATAGGTACTTTTCGAAAATGTAGCGACCCTATTGAATTGAACTCACCACTTGGTCATGTCGTATGACAGATTTTGGTCATTTTTGGAATAACAAGCACTTGCTTATTTGGAACGTTTGGATTGTCGACGATCGAAGAACTGAGTTTGACTTTTGCATACGGTGTCCATTTTGGGGCCATAAGTACTTTTTGGAAATGTAGCGACCCTTTTGGATTGAACCCACCCTTTTTCACGTGATGTATGAGGGATTTCGGTCCTTTGTGAAAGAACAAGCACTTGCTTATTTGGAATGCTCGGATTGTAGGCGATCGAAGAACTGAGTGTGACTTTTGCATACGGTGTCCGTTTTGGGCCCGAAAGTACTTTTTGGAAATGTAGCGATCCTTTAGGATTGAACCCACCCTTTTTCACGTGATGTATGAGGGATTTTGGTCCTTTGTGGAAGAACAAGCACTTGCTTATTTGGAATGCTTGGATTGTAGGCGATCGAAGAACTAGGTGTGACTTTTGCATACGGTGTCCGTTTTGGGCCCATAAGTACTTTTTGGAAATGTAGCGATCCTTTTGGATTGAACCCACCCTTTTTCACGTGATGTATGATGGATTTTGGTCCCTTGTTGAAGAACAAGCACTTGCTTATCTGGAATGCTTAGATTGTAGGCGATCGAAGAACTGAGTGTGACTTTTGCATACGGTGTCCGTTTTTGGCCCATAAGTACTTCCCGGAAATGTAGCAATCCTTTTGGATTCAACCCACCCTTTTGCTCACATCGTATGAGGGATTTCGATCGTTTGTGGATGAACAAGCACTTGCTTATTTGGAATGCTCGGATTGTCGGCTATCGAAGAACTGAGTGTAACTTTTGCATACGGTGTCCATTTTGGGCACATAAGTACTTTTCGAAAATGTAGCGACCCTATTGAATTGATCTCACCACTTCGTCATGATGTATGATGGATTTTGGCCATTTTTGGAATAACAAGCACTTGCTTATTTGGAACGCTTGGATTGTCGGCGTTCGAAGAACTGAGTTTGACTTTTGCATACGGTGTCCGTTTTGGGCCCATAAGTACTTTTTGGAAATGTAGCGGCCCTTTTGGATTGAACCCATCCTTTTTCACATGATGTATGAGGGATTTTGGTCCTTTAAGGAAGAACAAGCACTTGCTTATTTGGAATGCTTGGATTCTAGGCGATCGAAGAACTGATGTGACTTTTGCCTACGGTGTCCGTTTTGGGCCCATAAGTACTTTTTGGAAATGTTCCGATCCTTTTGGATTGAACCCACCCTTTTTCGCGTGATGTATGAGGGATTTTGGTCCTTTGTGGAAGAACAAGCCCTTGCTTATTTGGAATACTTGGATTGTAGGCGATCGAAGAAATGAGTGTGACTTTTGCATACGGTGTCCGTTTTGGGCCCATAAGTACTTTTATGAAATGTAGCGATCCTTTTGGATTGAACCCACCCTTTTTCCCGTGATGTATGAGGGATTTCGGTCCGTTGTGGAAGAACAAGCACTTGTTTAATTGCAATGCTTGGATTGTAGGCGATCGAAGAACTGAATGTGTGTTTTGCATACGGTGTCCGTTTTGGGCCCAAAAGTACTTTTTGGAAATGTAGCGACCCTTTGGGATTGAACCCACCCTTTTTCACGCGATGTATGAGGGATTTCGGTCCTTTGTGGAAGAACAAGCACTTGCTTATTTGAAATGCTTGGATTGTAGGCGATCGAAGAACTGAATGTGTGTTTTGCATACGGTGTCCGTTTTGGGCCCAAAAGTACTTTTTGGAAATGTAGCGACCCTTTGGGATTGAACCCACCCTTTTTCACGCGATGTATGAGGGATTTCGGTCCTTTGTGGAAGAACAAGCACTTGCTTATTTGAAATGCTTGGATTGTAGGCGATCGAAGAACTGAATGTGTGTTTTGCATACGGTGTCCGTTTTGGGCCCAAAAGTACTTTTTGGAAATGTAGCGACCCTTTGGGATTGAACCCACCCTTTTTCACGCGATGTATGAGGGATTTCGGTCCTTTGTGGAAGAACAAGCACTTGCTTATTTGAAATGCTTGGATTGTAGGCGATCGAAGAACTGAGTGTGACTTTTGCATACGGTGTTCGTTTTGGGCCCATAAGTACTTTTCGAAAATGTAGCGACCCTATTGAATTGAACTCACCACTTCGTCGTGACGTAGAACGAATTTTGGCCATTTTTGGAATAACAAGCACTTGCTCATTTGGAACGGTTGGATTGTCGGCGATCGAAGAACTGAGTTTGACTTTTGCCTACGGTGTCAGTTTTGGGCCCATAAGTACTTTTTGGAAATGTAGCGATCCTTTTGGATTGAATCCACCCTTTTTCACGTGATGTATGATGGATTTCGGTCCTTTGTAGAAGAACAAGCACTTGCTTATTTGCAATGCTTGGATTGTAGGCGATCGAAGAACTGAGTGTTACTTTTGCATACGGTGTCCGTTTTGGGCCCATAAGTACTTCCCGGAAATGTAGCGATCCTTTTGGATTCAACCCATCCTTTTACCCAAATCGTATGAGGAATTTCGGTCATTTGTGGATGAGCAAGCACTTGCTTATTTGGAATGCTTGGATTGTCGGCTATCGAAGAACTGAGTGTAACTTTTGCATACGATGTCCGTTTCGGGCACATAGGTACTTTTCGAAAATGTAGCGACCCTATTGAATTGAACTCACCACTTGGTCGTGTCGTATGATAGATTTTGGCCATTTTTGGAATAACAAGCACTTGCTTATTTGGAACGGTTGGATTGTCGGCGATCGAAGAACTGAGTTTGACTTTTGCATACGGTGTCCATTTTGGGGACATAAGTACTGTTTTGGAAATGTAGCGACCCTTTTGGATTGAACCCACCCTTTTTCACGTGATGTATGAGGGATTTCGATCCTTTGTGGATGAACAAGCACTTGCTTATTTGGAATGCTTGGATTGTAGGCGATCGAAGAACTGAGTGTGACTTTTGCATACGGTGTCCGTTTTGGGCCCATAAGTAATTTTTGGAAATTTTGCGATCCTTTTGGATTGAATCCACCCTTTTTTGCGTGATGTATGAGGGATTTCGGTCCTTTGTGGAATAACAAGCACTTGCTTATTTGGAATGCTTGGATTGTAGGCGATCGAAGAACTGAGTGTGACTTTTGCATACGGTGTCCGTTTTGGGCCCATAAGTACTTTTTGGATATGTAATGATCCTTTTGGTTTGAACCCACCCTTTTTCGCGTGATGTGTGATGGATTTCAGCCCTTTGTGGAAGAACAAGCACTTGCTTATTTGTTATGCTTGGATTGTAGGCGATCGAAGAACTGAGTGTGACTTTTGCATACGGTGTTCGTTTTGGGCCCATAAGTACATTTTAGAAATGTAGCGATCCTTTTGGATTGAACCCACCCTTTTTCGCGTGATGTATGAGGGATTTCGGTCCTTTGTGGAAGAACAAGCACTTGCTTATTTGGAATGCTTGGATTGTAGGCGATCGAAGAACTGAGTGTGACTTTTGCATACGGTGTTCGTTTTGGACCCATAAGTACATTTTAGAAATGTAGCGATCCTTTTGGATTGAACCCACCCTTTTTCGCGCAATGTATGAGGGATTTTAGTCCTTTGTGGAAGAACAGGCACTTGCTTATTTGGAATGCTTGGATTGTAGGCGATCGAAGAACTGAGTGTGACTTTTGCATACGGTGTCCGTTTTGGGCCCATAAGTACTTTTTGGAAATGTAGCGATCCTTTCGGATTGAACCCACCCTTTTTCGCGTAATGTATGATGGATTTTGGTCCTTTGTTAAAGAATAAACGCTTGCTTATCTGGAATGCTTGGATTGTAGGCGATCGAAGAACTGAGTGTGACTTTTGCATACGGTGTCCGTTTTGGGCCCATAAGAACTTCCCGGAAATGTAGCGATCCTTTTGGATTCAACCAACCCTTTTGCTCACATCGTATGAGGGATTTTGGTCGTTTGTGGATGAACAAGCACTTGCTTATTTGGAATGCTTGGATTGTAGGCGATCGAAGAACTGAGTGTGACTTTTGCATACGGTGTTCGTTTTGGGCCCGTAAGGACTTTTTGGAAATGTAGTGATTCTTTTGGATTGAACCCACCCTTTTTCACGTGATGTATAAGGAATTTCGGTCCTTTGTGGAAGAACAAGCACCTGCTTATTTGGAATGCTTGGATTGTAGGAGAACTGAGTGTGACTTTTGCATACGGTGTCCGTTTTGGGCCCATAAGTACTTTTTGGAAATGTAGCGATCCTTTTGGATTGAACCCACCCTTTTTCGCGTGATGTATGAGGGATTTCGGTCCTTTGTGGAAGAACAAGCACTTGCTCATTTGCAATGCTTGGATTGTAGGCGATCGAAGACCTGAGTGTGACTTTTGCATACGGTGTTCCTTTTGGGCCCATAAGTACTTTTGGAAATGTAGCGATCCTTTTAGATTGAACCCATCTTTTTTCTCGTGATGTATGAGGTGTTGGAAATCTACTTATACATGCACAGCGGAATTTAAAATAATTTTCGATTCCCACCAAGAATCGCCTTTGTGTTTAGATA
>NW_019257546.1:0-1106 GCF_002742605.1 Olea europaea var. sylvestris
TCTTTTGTCTTTTCAGATGCATGTCTGGGGTCTCAGCTTCAATATCAATGATTCGAGCATTTCCCTCTTCAATTTCAGTTTCAACTTCAATTGCAGCCGTTACTTCCACAACTTTCTCCCAAACATCATCCTTCAATTCAACCTCCTCCAAAAAATCAATTCTGCCTTCATTACATGGTGATATAACATCCTGGGACATGAACAATAACACAAATTCAAATTATATTAATGTAAAAACATGCACAAGTTATGACGAAAAAGTTGATAGAATAAAAACACAAGTACTTCTTGATTTTTTGCTAAACTATGAGCAACAATATCATCAACTTTTAACCAATCATCTTCATGAAATTCTATTTCTTCATTCAAATTCATCTCGACCGCCTTATCACTTTTTACCACTGCCCTGAGACTTTTTTCCACTGCTTTATCACTTTTTTCAACTGACTTGTCACTTTTTCTGACAGGCATCTCTACATCTTTTTCCCCACAACTCAATTCAAACTCAATACCTAAAGAAAAAACTAGGGAAGTCATTATACACCTGGTCTGTTTCATCAGGTAAACTCTCCACACCATCCTACAAAAAAAGTCACAAAGATAATAAAAAAAGTGACAATAAGTTAAAAAAGTAACAAAATTCAGCAAAAAGTTGCAAGTATGAATTCTAAACTCAGTAACTCTTGAATACCTTCGTTTGTTCTTCATTACCATCTAACATTTTGTCTGTTTCATCAGGTAATCTCTCCACACCATCCTACAAAAAAGTCACAAAGATCATCAAAAAGTGACAATAACTTAAAAAAGTAACAAAATTCAGCAAAAAGTCGCAAGTATGAATTCTAAACTCAATAACTCTTGAATACCTTCATTTCTTCTTTATTACCAGCTAACATCTGGTCCGTTTGATTAGGTAAACTCTCCACACCATCCTACAAAAAAGTCACAAAGATCATAAAAAAGTGACAATAATTTAAAAAAGTAACAAAATTCAGCAAAAAGTCGCAAGTATTAATTCTAAATTCAATAACTCTTGAATACCTTCATCTGTCCTTCATTACCAGCTAACATCTTCTCTACTCTGCATTCCAAAATTTGAAGACGCT
>NW_019257547.1:0-1106 GCF_002742605.1 Olea europaea var. sylvestris
TTTTTGCTTTTAATTATTTTTCTTTGTTTTTAACGGAAGTTGCATTCAATGTATTTGTGCTACAACTTCAGTGATTGAATCTTGTGTTTGATTGTCTTGGATTTGCAGCTGGGGACTGCGTTTTGATGCGACCAGTAGAAAATGATTCTGCCCCATATGTGGCACGCGTGGAAAAGATTGAGGCTGATAACCGTAACAATGTGAAGGTTCGAGTAAGGTGGTACTATAGACCAGAGGAATCTGTGGGAGGCCGGAGACAGTTTCATGGAGCTAAGGAGTTGTTTCTGTCAGACCACTATGACACTCAAAGTGCTCACACCATTGAGGGAAAGTGCATTGTTCACACTTTCAAGAATTACACTAAGCTGGAGAATGTTGGGCCTGAGGATTACTATTGCCGTTTTGAGTATAAACCTACTACTGGAGCTTTCCTGCCAGATCGTGTTGCAGTGTGAGTAAAGTAAATTACAATTTTGTCCTTGTGTTCTTATACAAAAGCTATGGTGTTCAGAAGTTACTAAATGATGCTGTTGTGGTCACATGTTGAAAGGTATTGCAAATGTGAGATGCCATATAATCCAGATGATTTGATGATACAATGCGAGGAATGTAAAGACTGGTATGTAAATTGCTTCCTTCCTTTATGTTGTTTCCCATTTTTAAAATTTGATGTATAACATAAAAAGTCATAGGTTCACAATACATAAAATACGAACCCACTTCTGATAGTGTTGAACGTAAGATAGAACCAAATTTTCAGTTATCAAGATGTGACTTTGTAATTGGATTTTTGTGGGATAAATTGAGAGCGTTGTATCAATTGAGCCTGGTATGCATGTATGATTTCCAGGAAATTTGTATTATTGATTTCGAAAACCTAAGGGGCTGTTCTCTTTGTATTTCAGATTTTAGTTTTGAGTTTTGAATTCATTTTGGATTTTGTGTTTTGAGTGTCCATTTTAAGATTGTTGAAAACGCGTTCTTTTTGTCATTTTGAAAAATTGTTTTCAAAAATAAAAAATTAAAAAACGCGTTTACTTTCTAGTTTTGAAAAATTGTAAAAGCAATTATTCAATATATATATAGTTTATTTACTTATACAACAA
>NW_019257548.1:0-1106 GCF_002742605.1 Olea europaea var. sylvestris
CTCTCTCTCTCTCTCTCTCTCACAGGATGGTCCTGAGTTTTAAAAAACATTTCCTAATCTATTTCCATTAGAGTTTGAATTAATTTTGGAAACCAAGATTTTCGCTCTGAAAACATACTATATGACAACATAGAACAAACTAATGCGGTCGTATAGTTCATGAACTTTCAGCCTTCAAAGTCTTTGAAATACCATATGCAACCGCATAGGTATATATTCTATGTGACTGCATAGCATTGATATCTTTCCAGTTGTTGTGTTTTAGTCCTCAAACTTTGTTTTCACGTTTCTTGACTTCTTTTCTCGTTTCTTCTTCTTCCAATACTTCATGCCTTCTATAAATTGGCCTTCAAAACTCTCACTTCTTCATTTTGCCTTAAGGGTCATCTTTTGGCTGCTTGCACTTTGGTTCCTGAACTTTCATTTTCCTCCATTTTAGTCATTTTTCGCTTGTTTCTTCTAAATTCCACCATGTTCATCTATTTGCATCCTAAATCAAAATATAAGAATAATAAGGAGATTTAGGCACCAAATAATTATAAAAGCATAAGTACTAAGGGAAGAAAAATATTACATTTTACATTCTCATCACTTTCTCGTATAGGTTATCGAGGCTGATTTTTGTTAGATTTCTATTTATCCTCAAAGGTATTGAGAAATAGAGTTGACTTGCAAAGTCTAATAGAGGCACGCCTCACAAGGTACGTGGCTCTCCTGTCAAAGTTTATTGCATAGGGGAAATTGACTTAAATCCTTACAGAGACGGACCTCATAAGAGCCATGGTTTCCAATCATAGTTGAGTTATAAATGTGACCATCTCATATACTGAGCATATGCAAACGATCATGTAGATTATCGAGGCACATATATTACGATAATCTCACCCGACGAGGCATACATAATAAAATCCTCTTGAGTATATGCAATATATTCTTTTACATGGTGAGGAATCTCTCATATTAAGACTTAAGTGATATAATCATCTCGCATGATGCGATATCTCATAGAAATGTATAAGCATAATTATCATGAGGAACAAAAAATCATGAGCTAGTGATAATAAGAAAACCACGAGCCAACCTGAGGCTTGTCTTCAACGATAAAA
>NW_019257549.1:0-1106 GCF_002742605.1 Olea europaea var. sylvestris
CGATTTGATCCTCATTTTTTAAAATTATTTCCTTTTTCTAGACCCATTACAATCACACATATCATAAAATTCACTATTTTTTTGAATTTTCAATCACAAATTTTATTAGTTTTACATCAAAGTTTATTGAAAATATAATTTTCATAGAAACAAATGGGCTTATTGCTCGTCTTTATATTTATGGACTTTTACAAATAATCTCATAGTCTTGGACATTTTAAAATATTGTACATAGAATTTGACGATTAATCTTAAATCAAAATTGCTAACTTCACTAAATAACAATGTTCTAAAAGGTATTAATCTAGATGAGGCATCTTGTATATAACAAAGGCGATTAAGTCATAAAGCACGAACATTACAAGCCTATGGCCAGAGGGATGCAACTAATGAGAACCTAGGCTTCACATGTACATCTTTTATTTTTTAGCATTAGTTTGAGCCCCCCATTTTTAGCTAAAAATACATTTTAAAATAATAGATCGATGGAAAATTTGTGGTTAAAAAATTAAAAAGAAAGAAAATTGTGAGCTTATAAAGTTTAAAAATCGATTTTATAACTTCGTCACATCTTGCACCTTTTAAAACCTTGATAAATACCGTAGTAACTCGATGACTTAGATAATTTTCTCCTAACTTCCTTTATTAAAATTAGTCAATGAATTTCCACACGTTACGCACTCATTCTCCATTTCCAAGGTACTAGAGTCTCCTACAATCCCATTCTCTTCCATATATAAACTAATCTATCACAGGCAGGATTATTTTGAACGTCATATTAACATTTTTAATGTTGATAAGAGTTTAGTGTTTGAAGAAGAAGCGATTCAATTAGTTATAAAAATAATTATTTGAGGTAAGCTGGACTTTTCATTTTTGTCATTACTATATTTAATCATTCAATTTCAAAATTAATATCACAAGGAAAAAATTGAAATAGTTTTAAATCAAACAAATTTGTATTGAAAAAATTTTGATTAGATGAAAATTTCTCCTTCGAAGGAAAGAAAAACTGTAATTAAAAAAATTAAGTTCAATCATAAAGAGAAAATAATTTTAAAAATTTTAAATAGAGAAAAAAATTATCTATAATACAAACAAAAAAA
>NW_019257550.1:0-1106 GCF_002742605.1 Olea europaea var. sylvestris
CACTTCTTCAACTTGACAAAATTAATAAGGAATATAATTATTTGGAAGCCTAAAGGAAGGAATTTGGCTAAAATCTCGTGATCTGGGGTCTGTGCCCCGAGTCCAATTTCTCGGGCTGTTTCCAATCAACCTGCCAAATTTCGGTCCATTTCGACACCGTCGCGACAAATGACAAATTTGCCTCTGGTCCGATTTTTCTTTGTTAACTTTCTGTCCAACACTTCTTCAACCTGACGTAATTAATATGGAAATTAATTATTTGGAGGCCTAAACGAAGGAATTTGGAAAAAAAACCCGTGATCCCGGGTCTATGCCTCTAGTAAAATTTCTCGGGCCGTTTCCAAAAAACTTGCCAAATTTCGGCCCATTTCGACACCGTCGTGACAATTGACAAAATTGCCCCTGGTGCGGTTTTGCTTTCTTAATTTTCTATCCAACAATTCTTCAACCTGACATAATTAATAAGGAAATTAATTATCCGGAGGCCTAAACGAAGGAATTTGGCTAAAATCCCATGATCCCGGGTCTGTGCCCAGAGTCCAATTTCATGGGCCGTTTCCAATCAACCTGCGAAATTTCGGCCCATTCCGACACCGTCGCTACAAATGACAAAATTGCGCCTAGTGCGGTTTTTCTTTTTTAATTTTCTGCCCAACACTTCTTCAACCTCACATAATTAATAAGGAAATTAATTATTCGGAGGCTTAAACGAAGGAATTTGTTTAAAATCCCGTGATCTCGGGTCCGAGCCTTGAGTCCAATTGCTCGGGCCGTTTCCAATCAACCTGCCAAATTTCGACACATTCTGATACCGTCGAGACAAATGACAAAATTGCCCCTGGTGCGATTTCTCTTTGTTAATTTTCTGCCCAACATATCTTTAACCTGACATAATTAATATGAAAATTAATTATTCGGAGGCCTAAACGAAGGAATTTGGCTAAATCCCGTGATCCCAGGTTTGTGCCTCGAGTCCAATTTCTCGAGCCGTTTCCAATCAACCTGCCAAATTTCGGTACATTCCGACACCATTGTGATAAATGACAAAATAGCCCCTGGGGCGATTTTTCTTTGTTAATTTTATGTCCAACACTTCTTCAACATGA
>NW_019257551.1:0-1106 GCF_002742605.1 Olea europaea var. sylvestris
ACGAGGATTTGATCGCTTTATCCCGATAGAAACATGAGCGGAGTGGGACCTCAGGGGCTGAATCTAGTGGACTGTCCTCTAACTCCTCCCGTGTGGTTCCCAATAGTGAGAATTTGTATGTCGAGCAACTGTTTGAAACGAAAAAAGATTTGCAGGAAGTTGTGCACCTAATAGTGCTGAAATACAACTTTGAGTTTAAAGTGAAAAAATCGAATAAGTCGTTGTTGACAATTGCCTGCATAGACGATAGTTGCTGTTGGTGTTTGTGAGCGACGAAGATGAACACGAATGAGTACTTTGTAGTTCGCAAGTATACACAAGAATATACTTGTGAAGTGAGATTACGTCGAAATGATCACAAGCAAGTTCGAGCTTGGTTTATTCGACAGCTAATGCACAAGTATCAGGATCCTCGTACAATCTATAGACCATCGGACATCATTAACGACGTCCGTCGAGAGTACGGAGTAATCTTAAGCTACCAAACCTGCAATACATAAATTAGTACATACAAATTCAATAGAAAAAATATTTTAACATTGATTGCGTTAATCATTTACCTGCAGCATCAAGGGAAATCCGTACATGTCATACTTACGCACGGGCCCCTTGGGCTTCGATTGCGGTCTGGTGAAGATGTGGACGGTGTTCTCGAAACATCGGCGACCCCACAGATAGCTGTTGAAGCGATCTATGTCGTCGACGATCTCAAGGTGGAAGAGGTTGATCGTAGTCTTCTTGTGGTGTACCACATCACACTCGCAATGATGTAGACCAGACCTAACTTCAGTCTGTCCAACATCTCGTCACAAATCCTAATCGCGTCCATCAGCTAAAGCAAAACCATTGCCTCGTCCCTGGAAGTAAGTGTTCTGCACATATTTCTTCTTTAAGTCCCACCGCTATCTGCCTCATCGCCCGTAATCTTCAATCCAATCAACAGGCAAACTTGAACATGGAAAAGTTAGCGACTTTGCCCCCGAGGTCGAAGTGGAGGGCGTCGCCGTCAACTGAACTCAGCAGCCGACATAAAAGAGCATTGATCATCTGACCCGAATACTGCAACTCTCTCATAGGGTATAGAGGTCACAGAAAGGACTGACGCA
>NW_019257552.1:0-1105 GCF_002742605.1 Olea europaea var. sylvestris
TTCAGCCAATTCCGACACAGTCGAGAAAAATGACGAAATTGCCCTCGGCGCGGTTTTTGTTCCCGATTAACCTGTCGAATTTGGGCCAATTCCGACACAGTCTAGAAAAATGACGAAATTGCCCCCGGCGCGATTTCGGTTCCCGATCAAACTGTCAGATTTGAGCCCATTTCGACACAGTTGAGAAAAATGACGAAATTGCCGCCGGCGCGATTTTTATTTCAGATCAAACTGCCAAATTTCAGCCAATTCCGACACAGTCGACGAAAATTACGAAATTGCCCCCGGCGCGATTTTTGTTTCCGATCAACCAGTCAAATTTTAGACAATTCCGACACAGTCGCGATAAATGACGAAAATAAACCCGGCGCTATTTTTGTTCCCGATCAACATGTCAAATTTGAGCCCATTCCGACACAGTCGGAAAAAATGACGAAATTGCCCCCGGCGCGATTTTTATTTCAGATCAAACTGCCAAATATCAGCCAATTCTGACACAGTCGAGAAAAATGACGAAATTGCCCCCGGCGCGGTTTTTGTTTCCGATAAACTAGTCAAATTTTAGCCAATTCCGACACAGTCGCGAAAAATAACAAAATTACACCCGGCGTGGTTTTTGTTCCCGATCAACCAGTCAAATTTTAGCCCATTTCGACACAGTCATGAAAAATGACGAAATTGCCAGCTGCGCGATTTTTATTTCCGATCAACCTGCAAATTTCAGACAATTCCGACACAGTCGCGAAAAATGACGAAATTACACCCGGAGCTATTTTTGTTCCCGATCAACCTGTCAAATTTGAGCCCATTCCAACACAGTCGAGAAAAATGACGAAATTGTCGCCGGCGCGATTTTTATTTCCGATCAAACTGCCAAATTTCAACCAATTCCGACACCGTTGAGGAAAATAACTAAATTGCCCCTGCGCGATTTTTGTTTCCGATCAACCAGTCAAATTTGAACCCATTCCGACACAGTCGAGAAAAATGACGAAATTTCCATCGGCGCAATTTTTATTTCTGATCAAACTGCCAAATTTCAGCCAATACCAACACAGTCTAGAAAAATGACGAAATTACCCCCGACGCGGTTTTTGTTTCCGAT
>NW_019257553.1:0-1105 GCF_002742605.1 Olea europaea var. sylvestris
TGTGGACTGTATAACTCAAGTCTGGTCTAGTGATAGTAAGATAGAGCAAATGCCCTACCAACCTGCGATACATAGAAGGATCTGTAAGAGGCTCCCCTGCGGTTTTGCTCAGATTCAAATTAGGATCCATTGGAAGCTTCAAAGGCTTAACACCAAGGGTACCTGAGTCAGCTAGGATGTCAAGAGCATATTTTCTTTGACAAATATGTATTCCCTGGTCTATCGAGCCACTTCTATGCCAAGAAAATACTTAAGAGCACCAAGTGTTTTAATCTGAAACTGATCACTTAGAAAGGCTTGTAAAGCAAGAATAGAGTCCATAGAAGTACTTTCCAGGATAATGTCATCTACATAAACTAAGAGAGTAGTGAATTAGAGTCTTTAAGTTAAATGAAGAGGATGTAATCTGCCTTTGATTGAACAAAACCAAACCGAATTAATAGACTGGAAAATTTTGCATACCATTGTCTCGAGACTTATTTCAAGCCATAAAGACTTTTATTCAACTTGCAGACTTGTTTTTGTTCCCTTTTAG
This sequence comes from Olea europaea var. sylvestris, assembly GCF_002742605.1. Lineage (NCBI taxonomy): Eukaryota > Viridiplantae > Streptophyta > Magnoliopsida > Lamiales > Oleaceae > Olea > Olea europaea. The sequence goes on from NW_019257553.1 coordinate 536, forward strand.
TATAGCCTGGTGGTCTCTTCATATATACTTCCTCATCTAAATCGCCATAGAGAAAGGCATTGTTAACATCAAATTGATACAAGTGCCACCCCTTAATGGCTGCAATGACCAAAAGAGATCTAATGGTAATCAACTTAGCTACAAAGGAAAAGGTTTCATGATAATCTATTTCTTCTTGTTGTGTAAATCCCTTAGCTACCAACCTCTCTTTGTATCTCTCAACACTACAATCAGCATGATATTTGATTTTGTAGACGCACCTACAACCAACTGCCTCCTTGCCAGGCGGTAAATCAGTGAGTGTCCAAGTTTTATTGATTTCAAGAGCCATCAACTCATCATCAATAGCTTTAACCTAATGGGGACTCCTTACAGCTTCACTGTAGCTAATAGGTTCAACATGAGTAGAAATAGATAAAGTAAAGGCTGTATAACTAGGTGACAATCTATGATATGAAAGTGTATGTGAAAATGGAAAGATAGTACTTGAAGTTTGTCCCTTGACCCTTGACAGTGAAAGAGAAAAAGTGGTGGAAGTGGTTTGCACAGGTTCTGTAATAACAGCTTGCT
>NW_019257554.1:0-1105 GCF_002742605.1 Olea europaea var. sylvestris
ATAATGAAATTTAATGCAGGTAGATGGGGGCTATATACAACCCTTAAAACAATGTTTAAAATGGAATAGGTGCCATGAAACACCTAGGAAATCAAAAAAGAGGTCCGGAAGAATAAGACGGCCCCTCAAGCGGCGTATCTTGCACATAGCGAGCGGTTGTATTCGCGCTTGAGCTCCAGGTTCAAGCCTAGCAAGCGCCAGACACCTTGTTCAGGGCACTCGAGCAAAGTACGATGACCTTTTTCTCATTGGTCCATATTTGAACTCTTTCAAGGCCTTTTCATCCAAACATCAATTATATTTCAATCAAAACACCAATTCTTAATAGAATGTGGGTCACTACTCAATAAATCTTCACATTGATGGAAATTCTAAAGCAAATACTTAATCTTAAATCAATTATTAATTCTCCACCCTTCTATAAGTCCCTAAGAGCTAATTCAACAACAAATACAACCTGAGTTAAAGCAATGGTAAAACTTGGCAACTGGGAATATTTTTGTCAACATTATCAAACTTACTCACTACAATATAACCACGAGTAATCATATCACACACAAATGATACCTAATATCAATGTGGTTTGTCCTCTCATGAATTTGATCTTTATTCAGAAAATAGCACTCTAACTATCACAATACAATGCAGAAATCTGCAAATCTTCACCGATTTCACCAAGCATGCCCCTCAACCACATAGCTTCCTTACAAGCCTATGTAATAGTCATGTACTTTGCCTCAGCAGTACATAATGCCATTGTATTCTGTATGGTAGCCTTCCGATTGATAGCATATCTTCAATAGTTAACATATACCTTGCATGTGATATCCTTTTATCAAGATCTCCTACATAGTATGAATCCACATATCCAATGACTCCTAATTTTTTTTCCAAAATGCAAGCAAGCATTTGTAGAGCCACACAAGTATCTAAATATCCATTGTACTACTTTTCAATGTTCCTTACTAAAGTTGGCTATGTACTTATTAACTGCATTGACAGAATGCGCCAAATATGGACGTGTACAAAACATTGCACACGTTAATGATCTAACAACACTTGCATAAGAAACTCAAAACATGTATTCAATATCTTCATCTGACTG
>NW_019257555.1:0-1105 GCF_002742605.1 Olea europaea var. sylvestris
CAAAAGCCCCTGGCGAAAGTTCCTAGCCTGAGGGGCGGATTATATATTTCAGTCAGATGGTACATTTTTGATGAATTTTTCAGTACAGTTGATGTGATGAGATTATAGCATAGTTATCAGCTGATGTCTATATCATGATTTTGAGATGATATTTTATAACCTTATGTGAATATTTCACTTTAGGTTATAATTACATGATGTTATTTTGTGAATTATTAAATGATATGAACTCCATTTTCGATAGAAACGTAAAATTGAAAAAGTATAATTATTTTCGAACTGTTCCACTCACTAAGTTATCAGCTCATATATTTTCCCACAATTTTTCCTACAGGTGGAAATTAATTCTTTTTAACTGGAAGAGTCTAATGATTTCGGAATGAGAGTCACACGACATGTTGAGTGTTATAACTCATTTGATGAAGCATGAAGTAAATATTTTGGGCCTATCGCATTATATTTTATATAAGCATTTGATTTTGTTGCATTTTTTTTAAATAACTCATAGTCAGCCTTACTGATAGATTTGACATCTAGTCAGTATCTATCATTGGCGCACGTCACGTTTCGGGTCCATTAGGGTGACTCAGGACGCGTCGTGTCACAAATCTATTCCTTTTATGTGACTATTCTATCTCATGATGAAAGATACGACGTGATAAATGTAATAACAAGTGCTAGAATACCAATTGAAACCATATAAAATATAGAGGTACATCTCTATCCTCTATTGAATTTTATAATGTTTATTATATTGCGCTTAAATCCTATTGTCTCTCTCGATAATAATAAAATTCACTAACAATTCAATTAGTGTTCAAACAATTGAAAAGAACGATAAAAACGATAATAAATATCCACAAATAAAATCTAATTAAAGTCAAAATAATTAATTAAAAACTAATATCATAACAAGGGTTCATCTCATCTTAACAATGTATAAAACTAGCCTAACATATAGAAATTATATTTAAGTCAAAAGATATAACCCGAATTTTTGATAAATTTAGAAGATTAAGATAAATATTGAAATCTTGAATTTTTTCAATGGTTTCCCTTCTTTCTTCAAAATCAAGTTTGAATCTCCAATTGATTGAATTCTTAC